>NW_026128814.1:56148-99967 GCF_022985175.1 Labeo rohita
GATCGGGACCACCTCTAGTCTATCGTCTGGATTCCACCCACAGACTAACGGTCAGACGGAGCGGGCCAACCAACAGCTGGAGCACTTCCTCCGATGCTTTGCTGGCGAGCATCAGCGCTCCTGGGCTCGCTACCTCGTGTGGGCTGAACTTTCTAACAACATCCACACTTCCTCTGCCACCAACCTGAGCCCATTCGAGGTATGCTATGGGTTTCAACCTCCGGTGTTCGAACATCAGGAACCGGAGGTTGAGGTTCCATCTGCCCAACAGTTGGTCCGCCGGTGCCGGCGGCTCTGGAACCATGCTGGCACCGCCATCCAGAAAGCCAACACTCGCTACACCACTCAACATCGCCGCCGGCACCCCCCGGGACGATTGTTCCATGTTGGTGACAGGGTTTATTTATCCACCCGCAACATCAACCTTAAAACAGACTCAAGAAAACTCACTGCTCGCTTCATCGGACCCTTCAAGATTACTCATCGGTTAAACCCTGTCACCTTCAGGCTCCTGCTGCCCAAATCCCTCCGGATCCATCCTGTTTTCCACCAGTCCCAACTCAAACATGTCTTCTTCTCTCCTCTGTCTCCCCAGGTTCCTGCCCCACCTCCGCCCCGGATCATTGACGGTGGTCCTGCATACACCGCCCGGCGAATCCTCGATTCGCGTCCTCGGGGGCCGTGGCACCCAGTATCTCGTTGACTGGGAGGGCTACGGTCCGGAGGAGCGGTCTTGGGTTCCCGGGCGGTTCATTCTGGATCCAGCCCTCATCCAGGACTACCGTCGTCGGGTATCCTCCGCTCCGGGACCGTCTGGTGCCGGTCCTGGAGGGGGGGGGGTACTGTCACACGCACCGAGTCACGTGAGGTCACGAGGACCCGGAAGTAACCTCACGCAGGTACTTAAGCAGGAAGTAGGTGTCTATCCAGCACCAGACATTGAGTTCATGTTTGACTCCACGTCAGGTCCCGTCTCCAGCTCAACTCACGTGAGTAAAAACTCTCTGCTCTTCGGAGCGCTTATTTACCTGTCTGTGTGCGTGTGAGAACGCGGATTTCTTGGTGGAAATCTCTACTCCTTATCGGAGCATTCTCAGACCAACTGCGTGATTTACCTGCTCATTCGTGCACGTCCGCGTTTGAGTTTTCCGTCACGCTACAAAGGGACTACTCTCGATCATTCATTTCTTGTCCAGCCTCCGTGACAGTTTTCAGCTTTTTTCTAAAGATTGTGATGGTCTAATTTGTATAATGATAATACAAAAGACTAAAATAAATCCACAGTGGTTTTCTGCAAGTATTTTAGCACTTACCCTTGATTCAGTGGTGAATTATCCACTAGGGGTGTAACGATACATATATTTGAACCGAACCGCCACGGTACGGACATCTCAGTTGAGGCCTTACAACGAATACATGCAATTCAACCTCAATCCAGAAGGGGGCGCCCGCAGTAACGCAACTCTGTTTGATAACCGCCAACAGAAGAATAGCGAATGCCAGGAGTTGCGTACTTGAAAACAAAGACCACTAGACAGTGATCATGTGCTGATTGGTCTCTCACTGAAAAAGGAGTATAACGTTACTTTAAAGGCTTGTGCACTCCACTGTTCGTGAAATGGAGCTTTGTGCTCTTGTATCCTACTTCTCTCATTCTGCACAAATCCAAATATTCCATAACATTTCCGTATTTGTTATGTATCCAAATGCTAAACCAGGGGTGTAAAACTCCGATCCTGGAGGGCCGCGGCCCTGGAAAGTTTAGATGCAACCCTAATTAAACACACCTGATCCAACTAATTCTAAGTCCTTCAGGCTTAACTGAAAACTGCATAGTATGTTGGAGCAAGGTTGGAACAAAACTCTGCAGGGCTGCAGCCCTTCGGGAACTGAGTGCTGCATATGTACTGCATATTTTATATATATATATATATATATATATATATATATAACATTATAATTTAATATAATATTTAGTATTTTCACATCTAGGTGGAAAAAATTGTAATTGGTACTACTGTCTGCGCAAAATAAATGAAAAGAAACCTAGCACAGTAGATTTGTTGTTGTTTTTTTCCTGTTGTACTGGAATTGTATCGAACCGTCACCCCTGAACCGAGGTATGTACCGAACCGTGACATCTGTGTACCGTTACACCCCTATTATTCACCCATGTCAAATTGCCCTCGATCTGTCTGTCAGAAAAAACGATCCACAGTCTCTTACTGAATAATGAAGATATGAGTCTCTGTGCATGCTGGTCTTTAAAGGACACAGACTTCTAGTGTGAAACTCTCCTCCCAAACTACGACTCTATTTTGTACATGCAACCACATCAACAAAACTACAATCCAACAAGAAGAGTCTGTGACCACCCAAAAGACCAACCTAAACAGGCCAAACTGGATCTTTATTTTTGATGACAATTAACTGAATGAGGTTATTAATAATTTACATGAATGACCAAGTGGTAGGAAAAAGCCACAATGAAACAGAAGTGACATATCTTTTCTTGCATATTAAGCACATCTGAGTGTAACGCATAACCGAAATGTTTGATCAACCCTCCATGCCAGATATAAAGATGATGCCCCGGTTGCCAGATCATGAACTAACAATGAACAACTGTATTTTTATAAACTAACATTAAAATGTTGTTCATGTTATTAGCACAGAAACTGCTTACTCCAGCTTTCTTAAAAATAAAAAAAAAAAAAAAAAAATTAAGTGACGTGTGGCCAAGTGTGGTCACCCATACTCAGAATTTGTGCTCTGCATTTAACCCATCCAAGTGCACACATATACACACACACACACACACACACAGTAGTGAAACACACACACACACACACTATTGCTGCGCCCGCTGGGGATCAGTTTGTGGGTTTGGTGCCTTGCTCAAAGGTCTCACCTCAGTCGTAGTATTGAGGGTGGAAGCCCTGCAAACATGTCCCTGCAGGGCCCATGCTGGCTTTTTTAGTGGGCACAGTGGGCTAGGGCCAGCCCACACCAAACCTAAACAGGCCCAGTGTGGGCTTGCGCAGACAGGGCCACAGGTTTGGGCTCAATGCGAGCTCTCTTTGAGCAGCCCCCACTAGCAGACTGCCCATATTAATCCCATAATGGCCCAGTGTGGGCAAGCCCGTTCGGGCCCAGAGCAACTTCTGTACCTTTCGGGGCCATTTAGGTTTTGTGTAGGCAGCCCTGTAATGCAACTAATAGAATACTAACAACATTGACTGGCCATTCTTTAGCTACCCAATTGAACTGGAATCCCTCAAACCAAAAGACACCTTTTCAGAAGCTGTTGTTTCATACAGGCCAGGAATCCTCAAAAAAAAACAAAAAAAAAAAACAGTCATATACTTTTGAACCACAAGTGCTCATTTTGCTCATCCACGACTTCATGCATTACGCAATCATGTAGGAAACGTCATGTGCAGTCTGCTCTTTGTCGGTGCACTTAGGTTCAAGAAGGTAGGGTACATTTATTTGACTGTTGTTAGTAATGAGGCTGGGCAATTTAGGGCAAAAAAGCTTTTGTTGTAAAAGGTTAAAAAGACTTATTTCATTTATTGAGATGTACCAAAGTACATCTGCATTTGATAATAATGAAATGCTTTTGCATTTTGAGGTTGTAAAAGTTTTGTGGTATTATGGATTTTTTTTTTTTTCTCTACAGTGAGTAGAGATTCATTTTGCACAATAAACTATATATTGTTGCATTTTAAATATTAATTTTCACTGTGTTAAATGGAGGAGGTTAAGAACATTCTGTTCAATAAAAGTCATTACTTAAGTTTTTTGAGTTACTTGTACCCAATGTTTTTAAGGCAATCGATTGCCACAAAATGTTTAAGTTTTGAGCTACATGATTTTGAGTATTGTGTAATGAAAGTATTTGAGTTAACTGTTACTAAGCAATATTGAGTTAAGTAATACTCATATTTTTTTGACCTTATATAACTTAATTTTTATAAGTATTGTTAACGTAATGCAGTGGCACAAATTATTAAAAACTCATTATAATAAGTTGTATTACCTTAAAATATTTGAGTAGACCTAATGAAATTTTTTAATTAAACTATAATCAAAAACTACAAGTAGAATGTAATTTTTAACTTCTGAAAACATTATTTTAAAATTTATTAACTCAAAAATTAAGGCAATCGGTTGGTTTCCCACCCAGATAGCAAGGTGACATTGATTCAATGTTGAAATTTCATCAGAATCATCATTTTGGTTGAGGCTGATTATTCAATGCTAAATAATGCTGAATCAATGTTGATAATTCATTGCTTTTCTGTGTTGAAAAGACAAACATTTAATCAATGTTGATTTTTGGTTTTGGAACCCATCCATCCCCTCATTCAACAATTTAAGGCAAATTAAATTAACCAAGTGCATTTCTATAAAATGTGTATGCATGTGTGTATGTGTTTAAAACAGGTTCAAAAATTGACTGCAAGAGATTTGCCATGGCGCTTCAAAAATAAATAAATAAATAAATAAATAAATAAATAAATAAATAAATAAAATAAATATATATATATATATATATATATATATATATATATATATATATATATATATATATATATATATATATATATATATATGTATATATATATATATATATATATATATATATATGTGTATATATATATATATGTATATATATATATATATATATATATATTGTCCATATATTATTGATTATTGTCCATAATTTTTGTTGATAGTTATACATTTCTTTGCTTTTTTTATTTGCAAAACTTTTACTGTATTCTCTTGTGTAGATTATTAAAGGTATGATAAAAAAAAAAAAAAAAAAAAAATGACTGGCAGAATTATTAAAAGAATAAATTACATTAAATGTATTAAATTAAAATTAATAAATAATAATAATAATAAATCTTTATAGGGAGTACATTTTAACAGTAACTCATATGTATTTATTTATTTAATAATTCATTCATTCATTCATTCATTCATTCGTTCACTTATAAGCATGCCAAAAAAAACTCCACTCCCATAAAGCACCAGCAATGACATAATCAAGTCAATCACTCTTCTCCCATTAAATATTTAAATATTAAAATATTTTCTTCCTCTTGTAATAATAAAAATATTAGACACATTTTTACATTTTGCAAGGTAAATATTAGGGATGAGCGAGTACAGCATTATCTGTATCTGTATCTGTATCTGTTAACCATATGAATTATCTGTATCTGTATCTGTACTCGGAGTGGGCGGGGCCTAACCCGGAAGTGGGTGGGATTTAACCTGGAAGTGGGTCATGTTGTCTTGAAATGGGCGGGGCTTTAACCGGTATGTTATTTTAAGCAAGATATGGGTTGATCAGAAATTGTTATATTTATTGCTGATTAGAAAACTATTTACATGACAGCATCAGCATTGAGCTTCAGATCAGTGGTTTTGATCATGATAACAAACAAACTATATACAGAACAAGTTTTGCAACAATGAATACAACACATGCGGTTGCAATTATGAAGTAAAATGTAAGGAACAAGAGTTTTCATTTCAACATAACTTTCTTTTTTTAACCTTGAGCAGTGTGATTTTTTATTTATTTTATTTATCTTTTTTATTTTTTTTATTTCCACACCAGGTATGTGTGTACTTGTTTTTGCTACATAGTGGGGACCAAATGTCCCCACAATGATAGTAAAACCTGAAATTTTTGACATTGTGGGGACCGGCCTGCGGTCCCCACAATGTTAAAAAATGATTAAAAATAGTAAATGATGTTTATCTGAAAGTGTAACGATGCAAACATGTTTTCTGTGAGGGCTAGGTTTAGGGTTAGGGGATAGACAATATCGTTTGGTCAGTACAAAATCTATAGAAGTCTATGGAAAGTCCCCACAATTCACAAAAACAAACATGTGTGTGTGTGTGTGTGTGTGTAACTAATTAATTTGTAATACCACTACTTCCTTTTTTTATTTATTTATTTATTTATGAAATACAGAAAGAAAGTGTCAGACACTCAGTGCGTGAAGTAAAAAAAACTGGTCAGAGCCAGCTGACGGTTTAAAAAAGAAAAAAAAACAGGCAGAGACGCGAGTCGCTTTTACCAAGCACCACGTCTGAACAAACCCCACGTTTACCAAAACTCTACTGGTTAAAAAGTAAGTACTACAAACAAACCAAAGTAAAAAACAAACCTGAAGCTGAAGAAACCCTAAACGTTAACGGAAAAAAACCCGCAAACCTGAGTGACTGAGGGAGAGAACAGGTCGTTCTTGAACGATTCGTTCATTTTGAACGAATCTTTAATGTGACTCGGGACGAACGAGTCGCCTCGGAGAGTGATTCGTTTAGTCGCGCATGCGCAACATCCTATTAGGTTCTGTACTGGAATTAGTTCACCTGTTTTAGAGTCGTTCGTTCACCTTATGGGGCTGTCACGTGATGAACGAACGACTCAAACCCGAAAACTTGTCAGATAAGAGGCGAGGTGAGCGAATCATAGACTAAAGACCCAGGTAAACAATGAATAAATCTTTTCTGTTTCTTATAGCATTATAGTTTTGTTTTGTTTGTAGTGTGATCAACGTTTGTGTAAGCAGTAGATGTGTTAGGGAGGTAAAACGTAACATTTTAATTATATTTTGCTAAAATGAACGAAATGAACGAAATGACTCGAAAAAGATTCGTTCATTTTGCTGAACGAAACTCAAAGGACCGAGTCGGTAAAATGATCCGAACTTCCCATCACTATTCTCTGTATGTGTGAGCAGAGCGGGACACAGCAACACAATAAATCTGTACGTGTGTAGGGGAGGGGCGCTGTGACTAGCCTATCACAGAACGCAGACACAGTAAACTACCCAATGAGAATTTTTATTCAATCCGAGCACAGATATTGACTCGTATTACTCGTATGATACTTGTACTCGGCAAAGTGCTTTATCCGTGCCGGATACTCGTTTCAGCCGAGTATCCGGCTCAACTCTAGTAAATATAATATTTATATTAATATTAATATATATATATTAAACAGAAATTTGCGAAAATGCAAAAAAAAAAAAAAAAATTCAAACTGAAAAAGCGCGCGGGCGGTAATGTATCGAGAAGACTGGAAAGTTGTGTGCTGCAACCTTGCGGATCCATTTTGTGCGAACGAAGCAAGCGAGGAGAACAGAAACGGATCGTCGGTATAAGTGGAGAGACCGAAGAGTTTTAGAGAGAAAAAAATAATAATTTGATATGTATTTAATATGTATATTTTTCTTGCTGTCTAGATTACTAACATGCTTAGCTTATCATCACTGTTAATCGTAGTTTTAAATTATCATATCAATCATTACCGTTAATGTTGTAGTAGTATTAGTTTGCTGTTTACTTAGGTTTATTAATGCTAAATTATGTTTTAGAGGTTTATGAAGGTAACATTACTCTTAGTGCGAAACTATTAATAGGCCTTAGTAATTAATTCAGCATAATGAGAGAACGAATCGTTTGGTAGCTAGCTATGGCTAAGTTATTTTTTATGGGCTTTGTGAATATTTTAGTTTTGAAGTAAGTTGTAAAAACCGTGTCAGATTTTAGTGGTCATGGCTTTAAGTGTCATGGGTATATTATTAATGTTGAACGCAATCATTTCAACATTATTGAACGCAAAACCACTAATTTTAAGTGGCCGTACACTGTACGTTAGACTGTAAAACAGGCGCAAAAACGTATTTTGATTCATATAGCACATAATTCATAATTGCTCTTGTTTGCTCTAATGTATTCTTTTATTTATGCAGTTAATTCACATTTCACAAATTTATATGAGTGTTGTTTAAAAAATAATTTAATTTACCAGACTTGATGAATATGCTAATTCTATGACTTATTATCCATGCATTTTTTTTTTCATTGATACAAGATTGGTATAATTGAAGTAGCCTAGTTCTTAAACCTCAAGGGAAAAATGTGTTTTATTTAAAATGTCTTCAGAGCTTACTATTTACAGTGCTATTTGAAATGAAAATGGCAGCTGGCATCAAAAGCAAAACAGTATATATTTTAGCTTTAGATTTTTGTTTTTGGCTGTCATATTGGTCCAAAAAAAAAAAAAAAAAAAAAAAAAACTGAGCAACTCTTTTTTAAATTTACTTATTTTATTATTATATATTTATTTCTTTTTGATGTTGGTTTTCCCAAAGATATATTGTGTTCAGGTGATGAATATGTTTTCATTTGAATGATTCTCCTTTTTTTTCTCCTACAGTGTCCTGGAGCTCCAAAACGGAATTCACCTCCAAACACAAGGTTTTGATGGACAGAACAAACAAGGAGAACAAAAACTGAGAGGATTGGCATAAGGTCAGAGACAGAGGGGTTTTAGAAAAAAAAAATAATTTGATGGGTAAGTTTTGTGTACGCAATTTTCTTGCTGTCTAGATTACTAACATGCTTAGCTCATCATCACTGTTAATCATAGTTTTACATTGCCATATCAATCATTACTGTTAATGTTGTGGTAGTATTTATTAGTTTGCTGTTTACTTATCTTTATTAATGCTAAATTATGTTTTAGAGGTTTATGAAGGTACTATTAGTGCAAAACTATTAATAGGCCTTAGTAATTAATTCAGCATAATGAGAGAACAAATCGTTTGGTAGCTAGCTATGGCTAAGTTACTTTTTATGGGTTGCTTTGTGAATATTTTAGTTTTGAAGTAAGTTGTAAAAACCGTGTCAGATTTTAGTGGTCATGGCTTCAAGTGTCATGGGTATATTATTAATGTAGTAATTCTAAGACTTATTACCCATGCAATTTTCCTTGAATAATACAAGACTGGTATAATCGTGAAATAGCTTAGTTTTATTTTATTATTATATATTTTTTTCTTTTTGATGTTGGTTTTCCCAAAGGTACATTGTGTTCAGGTGATGAATATGTTTTTATTTGAATGATTCTCGTTTTTTTTCTCCTACAGTCCAGTCCTATAGAAACAAGCAGATTTTGCCTCCAAACACAAGGTTTTGACATGGACAAAACAAACAAGGAGAACAGGAACTTTTAATTGGCATAAGGTCAGAGACAGAGGGGTTTTATGAAACTGTTGTGTCAGATTTTAGTGGTCATGGCTTCAAGTGTCATGGGTATATTATTACTGTTGAACGCAATCATTAGCAAAACCACCAACTTTATTTGCCTTTTACTGTATGTTAGACTGTAGAACAGGTGCAAAAATTTCACACCTATTCTGATTTATAATGCACATAATTCATAATTGCTCATGTTTGCACTTATTTATTCATTTATTTATGCAGTTAATTCATATTTTACAAATTTATATGAGTGTTGTTTAAAAAAGTTTCAAAAAAGTATTGTGTTCAGGTGATGAATATGTTTTTATTTGAATGATCCTCAGTTTTTTTCTCCTACAGTGTCCTGGAGAGGAAGCATTATGAATCATGCGCCTCCAAACACAAGGTTTTTTAACGGACAGAACAAACAAGGAGAACAGGAACTGAGAGGTAAGTTTTGTGTATTTTTCTTGCTGTCTAGATTACTAACATGCTTCAAAGGTGGGCGGGAGTTTTGGGGAAGGTTGGGGGGTGCGTGTGTGACAGCAATGCTCACTATAAATAGTATTATGTACGGTGAGCCTTGCAGTCACACACGTCTTTAATAATTACTACTGATAGTGATTGTTATTATTATTATTTTAATTTGTAGACTAAATAAATGTGCACTTAAGACAGTAAACTGTTTATCATAATGAATGCTTTATTTTTAAATAACCTTTTACAGTTTTGGAAATGAGTTTGTGTACTATTCATTCTTAACATGAAGACTTATTTTGGAGATTTTATTATAAGCTTTTTACCCAGAGTTAGATGTTTCACTGTTAATGTTATTATTAAATAATTAATTATTATTTCATTGCCTTCAGTTTGAGAGCAAAGGAATGACAACTTAAACTGTACATTATTTGTTTTGTATTGCTTTTTACCTTCTCCTCTCCAAACTTTAGTTTTTTATTGTTTTTTTAGCAAATTCAGCCAATTTTATATTTTGAAAAGTAAAGCAAAGCCGTCTGAACTGCGCTCTTCACTTATTTTATTTTGGTGCGTTAAAGTTCCATGATCCACACTTACAAAACAGTCTTATTTTTAGCTTTTATTTTACATTAATCAGCAATAGGATAAAACACAGGTGTGGTTTAGCAGCTATCCTATTGGTGATTAATGTCAAATAAAAGCTAAAAAGAAGACTGTTTTGAAAGTGCGGATCATGAAACTTTAATTGCTTTGTCGGTGTTCCATGGTCTCATATAGCCTATTTATGAAAAATAAAGTTTAATAAACGCAATACAATGCATCCTGCACCTAAACAGGTGGCCTGGTTGAATCTGGGGGCGGGGCCACAAATCTGTGAGTACAGTTTACAAACCTGTGGGAACGGATTGCAAAAGCGTGCGCACGGATTATGAATTTGTGGGTACAGATTCAAAATCCGAAGGTACGGTTTACAAAATCTGAGCGCACGGATTGGAAATCTGTGGGTACGGTTTGTAAACTGAGGGAACAGTGCAAGTATTTGTGAGTGGGGTTTATAAACTAAGGGGACAAATTGCAAAACCGTCGCCACGGTTTTGAATTTTTTTTTTTTTGTCCTACAGGTGACATCGCAGGCTCCGTAAATTATGATGTACAGTATATGGAAAATATGTTTTTTGAAACTCAAACCGCATAAACTTAAGATATCACCTTTACTTGACAAAGGATCATCATTGTATTTTAGATAAAGTAGGATATCATGTGATTTTTTTTTTAACACTTTTTTTGCGCATAATATATAACAGACTACATTGTTACATTAAGTATATTTGTTTTCATAGCATTGAATATGTACATTGTAGGACAACATTTGCAGGTTGTGAAATAACACATATATATAAAAAAAATCAAATGTGTGCATTGTATCTATGGAAGATTGTAGGAAATTTCAAAACATATGTTGTATATCTGTACATTTGTAAAAGTCACATTTCCAAAAATTTAGGACCCACCTTCTGTCATTCATAAACAACTACCACTCCAAGTTTTTAGAGCATTGTGCAGTTCTAACTTTTTGTTTGTTTTTCATTCTTTAGATGCCCTACAACAACAACAGCTGAAAGCTGAAAAAAAGGAGGCCTCAGAGTTTGTCTTTGCTTCAACAGTTCAGAAATATCTTTGTTATGCCCCAGAACGGCTGGGGGGAATTGCTCGTGGTGGAAAACCATAAGTTCAGACTTATGTCTTATTATCTGTTTTGCTGAGTAAATACATTTCAACTGTACTAATAATGTTTCAGTCATCTGTTGTGTTTCTGTCTTGGTTGTTTCTATTTGCATTTGACTGAATTTTGCTGAGGCAGGTTGCAATTTTTATATGCTATTATGGTTTTCCAGTCTCTTCTCTTGGCAGTTAGATTCTGTTTTATAAATTCAGAATTAACCATCTCTTCTAATAGTTAAAGTCATTTTGTCATCCAGTTTATAATAATTTGTATGTAAGTTGTAGTGTGTTTTATTATATAGTTGTTTTATTCTAATTGTGATGTTACTTCCTGTTTAAATGGGTATGGAGCATAAATAAATAAATACGTTTACATGTAAACTGAAGGATGTTGAGTTACTGACTTTTTGTTTTTTTCTGAAAAAAAAGCTTTTCAGCCCTACATGGTCTCTGATTTAAAGAAATAAATCAAAACGGACATGATTTACTGTCATAGAATCTTGCTGTACATAAAGCAAGACTGAACTAAAATTGCTTCAATGTTGATTCAATGTAAAATAAGTGATTTAATTTAAGTTGAACAAATATTGATTTTATGCCCATCTTGATCTATTTTTCATCGTTGAAATAACATTATTTCAGGGTGCTAAATTTCAAAATTCAATGACAAGTTGGTTGATGCTTTAATGTTGATTCAAAATTCAATCTGGGCAGTTTCTTCTCATTTATTTTTTTCAGTAATTTCTGAAATCAGTTATCATGCCATTCAGCTCACTAATTCATGAATTAACAATACTACAATACCACAATGTCGAGGCTCATGCCAGAAAAGTCTTTCTTCATTAATGAAAAAAATAATAAAATCACATGGTCACATGACATTATGAATTTAAGTTTGTCAGCTGAAGCTGTGTGTTTCATCAGCTGAGATCTACTTCTTTACATGATTTTGCATGTCCAAAAATGGGATATTTAAGTAAAACTGGATTAAATGGTATATATGGTTTCTTCAGTTTATTTATTTTTTCCATTAACAACATTAACAAATTTATGTTTGTCTTCCTCTCTGATCACTTCAGTCAGATAAACCTGCTCTCTGCTGCATCCTGCTGGACTGGAGGAAATCTCTCCATAGAGCAATGAATCCAGCAGATACACAAGGAGGAAGTATGAAATTAAAACAAAAAATGGTAATGATGGTAACTGAACATTTTATTCAAACAGACATCAATTCAACCAGCAAATGAGACTCATGATAACAGCTAGACTAAGATCATATTAATATAGCACTGCTTGTGATGAGCAAAACATGAACACATCAGAGGTTTGGTGTCTCAGATCACCCTAATTCACACATGAGAAACAGTAGTTTATTTCTGCAATAAGAAAATAATATTAATTTCTAAATTTCCTTCTAAAAAAAAATCATATCAGCTGACTTTTTTTTTTTTTAAAGACAGGGATTAAATAAGAAATGATGCGTTCAGCTCACCTTTGAACCAAAACCTGAACAACATGTATCAGATTTTCAGTTTTTCAGGAAAACAAATTAATGAATCAGCAAAACTCACAGTACAATAGCATGTTTCAAGAGTAAACTAAAGTAATACAGAAGCTTGAGCAGAAGTGAAAATGAAGAAAAAGAGAAAGAGTTTTCTTAATTTAATTTACAGTATTTAAAGTATCTTTATTTGTGGTGTTTGTGGAAGAGTTTTGTTTTCAGCTGTTTTCTGTAGGTTGCGATTACCTCATTTTTATGAAGAGAATCAAAAAGACTTAAACAAATACAGCGATGTGTATCACTTACCCTCGATTCAGTGGTGAATTATCCACCCATTTCATGTTTCCCTCCTGCTCTCTGTCAGACAAACCAATCCACACTCTCTCTGCGGTGAACGAAGACATGAACCTCTGTGAATAAAAACAGGAATAAGTGTGATTCCTCTCATTCAGTAACAGACACTCACACAAACTCACCTGCTTCTCTTCACTGTTGATAATGACCAGATCAGCACCACGATCCCTGCAGTGCTGCCTGCTGTCAGACCAGCTCTTCAACTCACTGGATATGAAAAAAACAAACTAAACCATAGATTTTCACACACACACACACACACACAGAAATGAATAAATAAAACACATAATTTTAAAAACTGTATTTATAAAATACAAAGAAAGAAAGAAAAACAACTTGCATGAGAACAAATGCGAACTAACCTCGTCCAGAAGCATCCATGTTTAGTTCCAAACTCAGAGAAGTGACTTTGCTTTCTAACTCCATGTTCTTCTTATTCAAAGATTCAATGCTTCTCTGTAACCGGTCTTTCTCGGCAGTGAGATCTTTGACTCTGGTCTCCAGCTCCAGTTTCTTCTGACTCAAAAAAAAAATCCAACGCTTCTCTGTAACTGGTCTTTCTCGGCAGTGAGATCTTTGACTCTGGTCTCCAGATCCAGTTTCTTCTGGCTGATAAAGTTAAAGTTGTTCTGCAGTTGGTGTTTTTCAATCATTAGATCAGTGTAATTGTCCTGTAAGCTGTTGATGGTTTGATTGAACTCTTCAACTGTGTTCTTGTAACTCTTTATCAGGTCTCTCTCTGCTGTGATGGTGATGTGCTGCAGTATGATGAAGACCAGCAGAAGAACACAAATGAGCCCGAGACTCACTGTGATCAACACCAAACATCTACTTCCTCCTGACAATCATGAACAAAACACACAAATATAAATTAGTACCCTTCATATCAATCAAGTTTCAAATTAGCGTTTAAGGTAGTTTTTGTCTTTGTCTCTTTGTCTTTACATAATGCTGCAGAGCTTTTATATTCTGTTGTAAGACAAACATAGCTATGCAGTAACAATGTTGCTATATGGTAAAATATCCACACAAGACTATGTTGAAAAAGTAGATGAAAAATAATTCCATGTTAATACATTTAATATAAAGGCAAAATCATTGACATATTGTTCTTGGAATAAATATTTAAATTGTATGTAACTGTTCTCATTTCCTGACACTATTAACAACGCCATCTGAAACACCATTTCTGTTTTAAAGTATTTTTTTGCTTACTGCGCTTTAGATCTTTTCCTTCATCCTGGCCTTGACTCTGAATTTGAGGTCCAGTTGTGTTCCTAATATCTCCACATTCAACATTTGCATAAATGGCCTCTAATTCCATTATTTACTATGTCTTACAGTACGTCTTTACAGATGATGTGTCTTCAAGAGTGCTAAATGTACACAGGAAGTGGTTTCATTTCAACCATTTCCTCAAACATTACTGACACCGTTAATAACACCATCTGCGACACCACTTCTGCTCTAAAATAATTTTCTGCTTACTGAGCATTAGATCTTTTCCGTCATCCTGGCCATGACTCTGAGTTCGAGGTCCAGTTGTGTTCTCAACAGCTCTGTGTTCAACATTTTCATAAATGGCCTCTAGGTCCATTATTCACTATGTCTTACAGCACGTCTTCACAGATGAACTGTGAATAATCACTAGCCTTTTTCAAATGTGCTAAATCTACATAGGAAGTGGCTTCATTTCACATTGGTGTGAATAAAGTACAGCTCTCTGCAGTTATGTTATCCACTTCAAAAGCCAACACCCAAATAGACCCAAACAGCCTTAAACAGGCCAAACGGGATCTTCTTATTGATGATGCAGGAAACAAAGCAGCAAGGCTTGTGGCTAAATGGGATACAGCTACAGGTGGAAGTGATGCAAAAAAAAAAAAAAAAAAAAAAAAAAAAAGCAAAATAAAATAACAATAAATTAAATTTGCTGCCTGTCAGATTGTGTTTTAAAAACATTTATACCTACCCCAATCCTAAATCTACACTGTAAACAAAATTTTAGCAACATTTAAGGTTTTAAGGATTAAAAAAAATTAAAAAAAAATTAAAAACTGTATTTCCTTAACTGATATAAGGTTAAAAACCCTCAGTGCAGCTTGAGCTGGAGGCTATGAAGAAGCAGATTCATGATCTGTTGGAGAGGCAGGCCGAGCTGAGAGAGCAGAGAGCCACTCTGGAATCCTCCCGGGTACGTATACAGCATGATGCTAACACTCCCACCACCTCTACTCTATGTGCTTCTCTGCACAGGTGCCGTGCACCCAGGACGTGATCTCTCCAAGTGTCCTTCACTCCGGCACCGGGACACCACAGACCCTGGGTTCAGCAGCAGCGGAAGACGCGAGCCGGCCCCCTCCACCACCTCCGGTCTTCGAGATCTCCACCCAGAACCGCTTCGCTCCCCTCCGCAAGACGGAACGCGACGTTGTGATCATCGGAGACTCAATTGTCCGGTACGTCTGTGCTACCTTAGCTAAAGGTAAAGTGCACACTCACTGTTTTCCTGGTGCTCGCGTTCTCGATGTTTCTGTGCAGATACCCGCAATCCTGAAGGACGGCGAGAGTGTCGGCGCAATCATCCTGCTTGTGGAGGTGAACGACACCAAGCTGTGGCAGACGTAGGTTCTGAAGAGGGACTTCAGCAGCCTGATCGAGACAGTTCGCAGCACGCCACCCGTGACGAGGATCATCGTGTCAGGACCGCTTCCCACGTATCGACGTGGCCACGAAAGGTTCAGTAGACTTCTTGCTCTAAATGAATGGTTGTAGACATGGTGTAAAGAACAGAAACTGCTCTTTGTTAGTAATTGGAATCTTTTCTGGGAATGTCTTAGGCTTTTTCGTGCTGATGGCCTGCACCCCAGCAGAGTCGGAGAGGAACTCCTGTCGGACAACATCTCCAGGACGCTATGCTCCATTTGACTAGTAAGCCACATCTCAAATAACTTTTATGATGGCTTTTGTTTTGAATAACCTGCCTGATTTATTTTAACTGCTCTGTGTACCCATTAATATACAGGATCTAGACAAAATGACTAGCAACATGGGCACTATCTTCTCCGATACGTTAGAAGCTGTTGCCCTCATCAAATTGAAAAAAAAAAAGTTAGAGTAAAATGTACTGCGCCATGATACAACAGTATTACCCATTCTCTCAAGAAAGAAACTCGTAATCTTTAGCGCAAATGGAGAAAAACTAACTTGGAAGTTTTTAGAATTGCATGGAAAAACAGTATGTCCAGATATAGACAGGCTTTAAAAGCTACCAGGGCCGAGCATATCAGCAAACTCATAGAAAATAACCAAACAATAATGGTTTTTATTTAGCACAGTGGCTAGATTAACAAATAACCAGACGCCACCTAATCTAAATATTCCCTTACAGTTTAATAGTAATGACTTTATGAATTTCTTCACTGATACAATAGATAACATCGACACTATAGATCATGACATACTCTTAGATCAAATACAAAACTATGCGGGTATCCAAGGGGCAGGCTTTAAAGGGGTCATCGGATGCCCATTTTCCACAAGTTGATATGATTCTTTAGAGTCTTAATGAAAAGTCTATAATATACTTTGGTTAAAAATTTTCAATGGTTGTTTAAAACAACACCCTTTTTACCTTGTCAAAATGAGCTCTGCAAAAATCATCCCATTCTGAGGGATTGCTCCTTTAAATGCAAATGAACTCCGCTCACCCCACCCCTCTCTTCTCTCTGTGGAGTGATGAGCCTGTTTACTTTAGCCGAATTTAGCTGCGTTTAGCCGCTAAACTTGCTAACTAGCACATTATTAGGAAAGGCGATTGCAAAGATTCATAAAAAAAAAACCTTATACTCACTTCTGCTGTAAGTGAAGCTGGATCACGAATGATTCGCGTGAACACAGACTGATATATGTAGATCGGGAGCCACATTCCCTTCACAAACAAAGGTAATCTACTGCATCTTCAGCGGCTCTTCAGGAGTAAATGACGACCACTATGTTCATTATTACATCCAGCAACACAACACCTCAATCGCTCAATCTGAGATATTCTTGTCTAACTTACATCCCTGCTCCGGCATCGAAACAATGGAGGTCGGACTGAGACAGTTGATCTGAGGTAAGACGCTCATGTCAATCAACTATCGTGGGAGTGTCCTCTGTTGGTGTGAAGGCACACTGACAGGCAACTGAGAATGGCTCGATTTGAAAAAGGGGATATTATTTTAATTAATTAAAAACCACTGCATGGATTTTTATCATTATAGGGTAGATTTGTACATACACTGCCAACACACATTAATGTTCAAACAACATGAAAAAGTGAACTTAGCATCCAGTGACCCCTTTAAGATGCTTTAGATCCTACCTGTCCCATAGCAAAGTTCACTAAAGGAGGTAGAGCTTTTTCACATTTGGCTCCCAAACTCTGGAACAGCCTTCCTGATAATGTTCTCTCTCTGTTTATATCTAGATTAAAGACACATCTTTTTAGCCAAGCGTTCAAATAATGCATCTCATAAACTTTTACTGCAGTTATAACTGATCAAATGCACATTATTTATCTTTTAGCTCTGGTTGAACAAATCTTTCTTTGTGTAGCAGTAAGACTCCTCCTCCTTAAAACTGATTTACTGGTTGCTCATCAATGGTCCTATCATTGATAGTGAGGGAATATATAAATTTGTGTGGCGTCACATGCCCCTTTGCTCCCTGCGTCACATTTAGTCGCCATCAAGGTTGTTTTGGCTTGTTTGTAGTGTACTGAAGCTCATGTTAAATGTATTTTCTTATAGAAAGACACTTTGACGGAAATCCCGTGGCTGATATTTGGCTGAGGTTGCCCCTCTGCAGGTAAGGGAGTGTTGTCTTGTGTAAGAAATTGCTCGTGTTGCAGCGGTGTTTTTTGTTTCATTTTTAGTTAGCGGTTTTAGTGAGACTGCTCCGGCACGGCGAGTACGGGTGTTTACCTGACATTACGGACGCGTTCTGGACTTATAAAACATTACTTTCTGCTCTTGATTTATGTATTTTTGATCGGTGTCTTTAGAGTGAAATGTGTGTTGACTGTGTGTTTGATGTGAGTTGGTTCCATTGCGCTCAGCTATCTTTTTGTTGTGTTGTGTTGTGTTGTGTTTGTCCTAGTTTGTGCAAGTGTTTCTTATTGTGTTGCTATATTAAGTGTTTGTAAGAGTTATGAGTCTATAGATGTTCGTGCTTTTTGGCTGAGTTGTTTTGTAGTTCTAACCTGTTGTTGTTGTTGTTGTTGTTGTTATTATTATTATTATTATTGTATCTTTTGTTTTGTGTAATTTGTCTTTGATTCAATATTTGTATTTTGTTTATTCTTAGGTCAAATGTGTGGGTAGGGTAACTTGTTTTATTGTAACCCACCTGTGACTGGGAGTGACTGTTTCTTCAGTGCATAATCAGATTTTTGTTTGTTACAGGAGCTGATTGCCTATAAGGCAGGGGCAGATTTCTGGTGTTGGTGCTTCTTTCACGAGTGTTGGCTGGAGTGGTTGTGTGTATGCGCGTATCACCGGTATAAGTGATGGGTGTTTGCTGTGGAGGCCGATTGCGCCCTTATGCCCTGCTGTCAAGGCTCGGTTCCTGTACCTGAGTCCTTGGATGTCCTTGATGACCCAGGTCGCCCATTATTGCATTTGTGAAGTGTGTTATATGTGACTGTTGACCCCAGTGATTGCTTCTTTCCCTTTTTTTTTTTTTGTAATAATCTCCTCTTTCATTGTACTAAATGTGATCTTTTGTATATCTGTGTCTCCTGCCAATTTATTGTGAGCTGACCTGTGTTGCCTAAAACGAAATTTAAATCATAAAGGTCCCTGGGCGAGATCCAGGGTGGCGTAGTCGTGCTGCATCTTTAATTCCTTAGTTGTCTGCCACATTTGCTTGGTTTGAACAGCAGCTACGCTAATTATGTTCCTATTTGTTCTCTGTTTCTGCCATGGGATTGACATCCCGTGGTAACTAGGAATTCACAAGCTTCAGTCTGGATCCAGAACACTTAAGAAGAGATGTTGCCAACCCTGAAACAACATACAGGACTACCAAGTTTTGCTACTAATTTATAGTATTCTTTGTCTGTTTGATTGTCATTAATTGATCTTTACCATACATCTCTGCCATATGTACATCAACTTGACATTGACACCACTAGTAAGCTACTACTAAATATATTGTAAAAAACTTTAATTTGCTGTAAAGTTGCTCTGTATCCTGAAAAGTGCTATACAAATAAATTTGAATTGAATTGAATTTGAATAAGAATTAATTGTGGTTTAGCGTCACAAAAATGACACAACATTGTTGTGCACAAGTGCTCTGGATCTGATGTTTATCTTCCTCTGTTCACTTCAGTCTGATAAACCTGCTCTCTACTGCGTCCTGCTGGACTGGAGGAAATCTCTTCTATAGAGCAACAAAGCAGATAAACAAATATGAAGTATAAAATGTAAAATAAAAAAGCCAAGTTTCTTTGGTAATGATGGTAACTCAACATTTTATTCAAACAGAAAGCTAATTTTACAGACACTCAATATCAGAATAACAGGGTGAATCAGGGCAATCTGGACACTTTAGACTTCTGTGGTTTACTTTGATTGTCACCTCAACACTTAAGACCAACAAATAAAACTCATGATAACAGCCAGAATAAGATCATATTAACATTAAGCTGCTTGTGATGGAGCAAAATATGAACGCATCAGCGGTATGGTGTCTTAGATCACCCGATTCACCCCATGAGAAACAGAAGTTTATTACAGCAATAAGAAAATAATGACAGTTCTACATTTTCCTTCTAACAAAATTTCATATCAGCAGACGGTGTTTTAAGGGGCCCCATTATGTTTTTTTTTTACAAAGTTATGATTTTGTGGGGTGTATAAGAACATGCTTTCATGCTTGGTGATTAGAAAAACACATTATTTTTCACATAATTTACATTATTACAATACATTTCTCCCAGCCTGGCACAAATGCCTCGATTAGTTCCGGGTTTGATAAAGGCCCACCTTCCGAAAAACGAAATGTGATTGGTTAGCTCTCCAACTGCCTTACCAAAGCAGCAAGTTCCATGTACAACTGTTTGCGCAAGCTAGATTAAAGTGATTCTTATGTTTTAAATACGAATATTTTTCTTAACAAATGCATCGATTTGCTACAGGAGGCCTTTATTAGGGTTGGAACTAAAATCTGCAGGAAGGTCGATCTCCAGGAACAGGGTTGGGCACCCCTGCTTTTAGCGTAAAAAAGTAATGGCCCTAGTACTGAGCCTTGAGGTACTCCATACTGCAATTGTGATCAATATGATACCTCTTCATTCACTGCCACAAATTGATGGTGGTCAGACAAGTACAATTTGAACCATGCCAGTGCACTGGCTTTTCAAAAAGTGAAAAAGCATATTAGGACCTCTATAAAAAGCAAATGATGGTTCACAATAAGAATGATTATACTGGATAACAAAAGCAAAATCACAACAAGGCTTGATGTACCCCTTTCTGTTCCCTGCGCATGAGAAATCATTCCAGTTGCTCAGGGCAGGATATGAAAGAATCACTTCAACATGACTGCCCACTATGATTTATCAATGTTTTTTTGTTTTTTTTCCGGGAACACAAACTTATGAATCAACAATACTCAGCATAACAACACATTTTGAGAGTAAACTAAAGTAATACAGAAGCTTGAGCAGAAGTTAAACTGCAGAAAAATAAAAGAGAGAAGCTGTGTTTTCTTAATAGAATTTACAGTTTTTAAAGTGTGGTATTTGCCGATGAGGTTTGTATTCAGATTCGGGAATGATTTTACAAAGACAGTCAAAAAAACTTAAACAAATACAGTGATGTTTATCACTTCTTATTCAAAGAGTCAAAACTCTTCTGTAACTGGCCTTTCTCAGCATTCAGATCTTTGACTTTTGTTCTCCATGCCCAGTTTCTTCTGATTAAAAAAAATCAACGTTTTTTTCAATCATTAGATCAGTGTAATTGTCCTGTAAGCTGTTGATGGTTTGATTGAACTCTTCAACTGTGTTCTTGTAACTCTTTCTCATGTCTCTCTCTGCTGTGATGGTGATGTGCTGCAGTATGATGAACACAAATGAGCCCAAGACTCACTGTGATCAACACCAAACATCTACTTCCCCCTGACAGTACACACACACACAAAAAAAAACAAAAAAAACACATAAATATCTATATTCTTATAATTATTATAAATTAGCCTTTTAATGTAATACTTTTGGCTACTTTTGGCTTTAGATAATGCTGTATAGCTTTTGCAAATAATTTTAAAATACAATCACTGCTATACAATAAAATATAACATACCCAAAGTTTTTTTTTTAAAACAATTATTATAATTAATTGTATTAACACCACCATCAGTGACACCATTTCTGATTTAAAGTAATTTTCTGCTTACTGCACTTCAGATCTTTCCCTTCATCCTGGCCGTGGCCCTTGTTTGAGGTCCAGTTTTGTTCTTAAAGTAGAAGTCCACTTCCAGAACAACAATTTACAAATAATTTACTCACCCAAGATGCTCATGTCTTTCTGTCTTCAGTCGTAAAGAAAATATAGTTTTTTTAAGCAAAGCATTTATTTTTCTCCATATAATATGGTGCCCCCGATTTTGAACTTCCAAAATGCAGTTTAAATGCAGCTTCAAAGGGCTGTAAATGATCCCAGCCGAGGAAGAAGTGTCTTAGTGAAACATTTGTATACTTATTAAGCACAAAAGCTCACGTAACACTAGCTCTGGGATGCGCGTCCACAATGTTATATACTACAGAATCGCATTGAAAGGTCACACGTGACATAGTCGGAACTATAGACCCAGTGTTTACAAAGTGAATGTGCAAAGACTAAGAAAGTGCAAGTAAGTCAAACGCTGTTTACAAACAAAAAGGTACAATGATGTTGGACGATTCTGAAGTTGTAGGAGAAAATGAGATACCCTGCCTTTTTGAGCCGGAGTACACAGACGATGAACAGACAGAGAGAAGAGACTGCTGCGGTGACACAAGCAGGAATCTCAATGCTGTCAAGAGTGGACTATATCTATTCCACTGTCGGAAAGAATCAGCAAGTCAGGTGGTGAGTCGCATGTGACCTTTCGACCTGTAGTACGTAGTGTCATAGATGTGCATCCCAGAGCTGGTGCTACACGAGCTTTTGTGCTTAAAAAGCATACAAATTGTACTTTTTCTGAAAAAAAAAAAAAAAAAAAAAAAAAAAAAGAATGAAAATTGTTTTAAAAGACCCTTCTTTCTTGGCTGGGATCATTTAGAGCCCTTTTAAGCTGCATTTTGGGCCCCACTGAAGTCCATTATATGGAGAAAAATCCTGAAATGCTTTACTTAAAAATCTTTTCTTTATGACTGAAGACAGAAAGACATTCAACATTTCCATAAATGCTCTCTAAATCCATCATTTACTGTGTCGGTCAGTATGTCTTCACAGATGAAGTGCTTGATTTTCAGCATGGTTTATTAATAAATATTCATATTTATCTTTTATTCTAGATTGTCGTTTAATTTTAGACTAAAACCGCTGCACTCTGATTTTGCTGTAAATGTATGAAGAAAACTGCTTTGTCAGAGTGGGGGCATTTCACCCCCAAAAACACCCACTTGGTACTAATTACATTTTTTTTTTAATCAAACTCTACACATGTATCATACTTTATCATTTGTCATTGTCAACTAAGGATAACTATTCTAGACACTTTTTTTTACAGAAAAATTACACAGTCCTTTCATTTCTCATTACCACATTGTGACACTATCAACAACACCATCTCTGCTTTAAAATATTTTCTGCTTACTATGCTTTAGATCTTGATCTTCATCCTGTCCATGACTGTGAATTTATTCCAGTTGTGCTTTCTGTGTTCACCATTTACATAAATGGCCTCTAAATCCATAATTTGCTGTGTCTGATATGTCTTTAAAGATGAGCTGTGATAATAGTAATAGTACTAAAGATTCATAGCAAGTGATTTCATTACATTTGTCAAGAAAACAACTTTAAGTCCAACTTAGAAAGTCTATGCAGAGTGGTACTACCATGTGTCTGTTTTGTTTATTCAACCACATGTTTGCAACCACAGTCTGTGAACACTCAAATGGACTCAAACAGCCTTAAACAGGCCAAACTAGACCTTTATATTGGTGAGCAGGAAACACAGCAGCAGGTGCTCTGGATCTGATGTTTCCTTTTCTCTCTGATCACTTCAGTCTGGTAAACCTGCTCTCTGCTGCTCCTGCTGGACTGGAGGAAATCTCTCTATAGAGCAACAAAGCAGATACACAAGGAAAACATGAAAGGGGTCTTCAGATCAACAAATACACATGATAACAGCTAGAATAAGATCATATTAATATAGAGCTGCTTGTGACGAAGCAAAACAGTATCACATCAGAGGTTTGGTGTATCCGATCACCCTGATTCGCCCCATGAGAGACATAGAAAACATATTTAAGCTGCATATTCATGCAAGACAAAACATGAGCTGCATCACAACAAAACAAAATAAACTTACATTTTCCTTTTTATAGCCACAAATAAACTCCAACTTAGTTCAAGATACCAGTTCAATTCAGCCTTTATTTCCACATTATTTGGCTCTTCTTTGAACCAAAACCTGAATATCATGCATCAAAAGTAAACATTGTACAGAAGCTGTAGAGAAAGTTTTGTTTTGCTAAAAATCTTTGATTGTGATGTCTGTGTAAGAGTTGTGTCTTGAGGACGCTGTGACTTTACTATAGCAGTAAGAAAATAGTGACAATTTTATATTTCCTTTCCCACACATATTCACTACTTTGTATATTGAAACAACAATTAAAGAGGAATTATGCAGTCAAAAATAAGAATAATTATATTATAAGCAAAATTAAAAGGGAGGATGAACCTCATTTCTCACAAACAACTTTTCTCTTCGCTGAGCACAGAAAATCATTCCAGTTGTTCAGGACAGGATGTGAAGGCATCAGTTCAATACAGTCCTCATTTCCACCTGCATCATTCGGCTCACCTGTAAGCCAAAACCTGAATAACAGATTAGATTTTCTATTAATTAACAACAAACCTAAAAAGAGTCTAACCAAGTACAGTACCACACTTACTCTTGATTCAGTGGTGAATTATCCACCCATTTCATGTTGCCCTCGTTCTCTATGTCTGACAAACCAATCCACACTCTGTCACTGACTAATGAAGATATGTGTCTCTGCATGTAAATAAAAACAGGAATAAAGTGTAATTCTTTTCATTCAGTAACAGACAGAAACTCACTCAAAGCAACTCACCTGCTTCTCTTCACTGTTGATAATGACCAAATCAGCACCATGATCCCTGCAGTACTGCCTGCTGTCAGACCAGCTCCTCTCCTCATTGGACATGAAAAAATAACCTGAACCACACAGAAACAAAAACTTTATAAAACTGTTGGTGCTTTTCAATCATTAGATCAGTGTAATTGTCCTGTAAGCTGTTGATGGTTTGATTGAACTCTTCAACTGTGTTCTTGTAACTCTTTATCAGGTCTCTCTCTGCTGTGATGGTGATGTTCTGCTGTATGATGAAGACCAGCAGAAGAACACAAATGAGGCCGACACTCACTGTGATCAACACCAAACATCTACATCCTTCTGACAAATAGGACCAAAACGCAGTTATATACATTTTATTAAAAAAAAAAAAAAGCTCAAATCCACCTTTGCATAATATACAGTTCCCTTACACAAAAATGTATGTTCTTTGATAATGACAGCAGCATTTCTACAATAAAAGCAGGCAAATAAGAAAACATACTGAAATTTTAAGTAATTCCATCTTAATACATTTCAAAAAAACATTAACATTTACTGTTTTTATGGTAAAAAGATTGACATTATATGTACCATTACTCATTTCCTCAAACCTTAGTTACATCATTGTTGCTTCAAATGAAACTTTCTGCTTACTTTCATTTCGAGTTTTTCCTTTATCCTGGCAGTGACACTGTATTTGATCTGCACAAGTGCCCTTACCTTCATTTTCAATATTTCCATAAATTGCCTCTAATTCCATTATTTTCTCTTATGTCTGATGGCATGTGTTCGCAGATGAGTTGTGGTTGAATGATAGGCACAGTTTTGTTTGTCTTTTAAATGACCAACCCTAAACGGGAACTGGAATCATACGTTCAGACACAGAGAAAAACACAGACCTTAATGTTTTTTAATCTGGGACAGAGAGGATGATGGTAGGAAAAAATGAGATGCCTTCATGTTTACAGTTTACATGTTTACTCAAGTGGGTAGCAACAGGATATACACATAGACATAAAGTGTATATGCAAGGATCAGTGTTCTACCAATTATTTACTAAGATAGTATATGAATACATATAATAGCTGATAAAAAAAATGTTGTGAGTTTTCAGTTTATTGGTTATTAGTTTACATTTACCTTCTAACAGATTTAATCTGTATATCCACATTGTGTACGTAACAGACAATAATAAAACAACATGCATATCATGATGGAGATTTACATGATGAAATTAGCTGGCAGTGACATGGCACAAATCTAAAATAGAAATTTTGCAATTACAATAGCAACGATTGCATGAAATATTGCATGAATTATGAAATATCACAACATTTTGGGGTGGAACTAAAAAGTTTCACAAACCCCTTTTCTATTCTGTGAGCATGGCAGATCATTCCAGTTTTTCAAGACAGGTTTTTCAGGCCTCAGTTCAGTACAGTCCTCAATTCCTTGATCATCATTTGGCTCACCATAATCCCAAAACCTGAACATGTGTCAGAAATTAAAACAGAACCAAAATTTTATTCAGCATCTAAGCAATAAGCAAATTTACGTTTATTTATTTAGCAAAAAGCAACTAAAAATTAGAAAAATCAAATGGGCCAACAATACTCGCAGTACCGCAATGACAAGTTTCAAGAGCATTCTAAAAGTACAGAAGTAAAAGCGCAGAAAAGTGAAAGAAATATTTTTACAGCAGCATTTTTTATGAGAAGTGCCTTTAGTTGCATTTGCAAGTTATGTGGTTGCAAAACAGGTGCGCCTTCAGCTGTGATAGTCTCACAGCTTGTTTTTTAAAACAAGAAGAGAGAATTAAAACCCCCCACAAACTAAAAAATAAAGTGTTTTAGCACTTACCCTTGTTTCAGTGGTGAATTATTCACCCATTTCATGTAGCCCTCATTCTCTCTGTCAGACAGACCAATCCACACTCTGTCCTTGACAAATGACGAAATGAACCTCTGTGTGTGATACAGAAATAACTGTGATTCTTCCACTTTCTCTCCTTTTACACAAACAAACACAGAGATAGTACCGCCTATGATAAAATATTTGGGAAAAAAAGAAATGAGAAAATGACCAAGTCAAGTGATTGGGCAATTTTACTGTGTTGCTGATTTAAATGAAGTTCCAAACGTAGGTTCAGGAGGACCCTAATCATTCAGTCCTGTCAGTCATCATTACAAGCCTACATAAGCAGCTCTCATTGCAATGTCCTCGCATCAATTCTTCTTGGCATGCCACACACAGAGGTCAGATGATTCTTGTATTGGCCACCAGGTTTGCACACATCTCAGGAGGGATTTTGTCCCACTCCTCTTTGCAGATCCTCTCCAAGTCATTAAGGTTTCGAGGCTGACGTTTGGCAACTCGAACCTTCAGCTCCTTCCACAGATTTTCTATGGGATTTAGGTTTGGAGACTGGCTAGGCCTCTCCGGGATCTTAATGTTCTTCTTCTTGAACCACTCCTTTGTTGCCTTGGCTGTGTGTTTTGGGTCATTGTCATGCTGGAATACCCATCCACAACCCATTTTCAATGATGGAAGAAGGTTCTCACCCAAGAATTGTCAGTACATGGCCCATCCATCGTTACTTTGATGCGGTGCAGCTGTCCTGTCCCCTTAGCAGAAAAACAGCCGCAAAGCATAATTATTTCACCTCCATATTTGACAGTGGGGATGGTGTTCTTGGGGTCATAGGCAGCATCCCAGCAAGCAATAGTCATCATTTCAACGTCTAGTTTAACTATAGACCCGATATAGTCCGGCTATTTGTAACCCACTTCTAGACCAAATAATCTTGAATTTAGTTACATGTCATTTTTTGGCAAAATACTTGTGAGATATATGATATTTCATCATGTAAGCAAAGTCAACAGCGTTTACAAGGTGTTTGGTTTTATTTCTATATTTCTATATATTTCTATATATATATATTTATAGTCTATTCTAGGGCTATGTTTAGACGTCTATTAAATTTTCACTGACAGCCCAATGACAACCTTATTTTAGCCTAGACGTCTAGGCTGTGTTTCAACGGCTAATATACGTTTTTTAGACCAAAAATTGCTTGCTGGGATTCCTCTGCCAAACACGGCGAGTTGAGTTGATGCCAAAGACATGTTCAGATGGGCCTGTACATGTGCTTTCTTGAGCAGGGGGACCTTGCGGGCACTGCAGTATTTCAGTCCTTCATGGCATAGTGTGTTACCAACTGTTCCCTTTCGAGGAACTCTAACTGCATCCTCTAGGGGTCGCTATGGGGAATGCCATCTCCGTGACCCGTGTCTGAAACCTACATACAAAAACGACAGCAATGTTGGCCGGCGACAGCTTATGACATAATTTTTGGTGCGACTTGTTGCTGCTGGTACATCACTACCAGTGTGACCACAGTATAAAAAGATGCCGGTAGAACATAACATTCTCTTCTTCGTCTTCACTGACCATTTTGTCTGGAGTATGCATTCTGGTAAGAACATTCTTTTTATCATGGTGTGCACTAGTAAGACATTTAACAAGTGCGTGGATCCGTGTCCTCGTTATTTGACACCTGATGACACGCATGGTCTTTGCATCTATTGTTTGGGTGAAGAGCACGTACGCGATGTCCTCGAGGGGCAAACTGTGTGCACTGTGAGCTTTTTTCCATGAAAAAGCTCAGTTCTCGTCGCTCTCTCTTTTCGAGAAAGGAGTGGCAGCCGTCTGCTCCTTGCGGTTCAGGACCCACTGCTGCTGAGGCTCGGAGGAGAATGAGCTTGTGGGGATCGCAAGCGGATCTGGATGATGAGTTAGGAAAGGGACTTTCCCTCTCACACTCATCGGCTGGGGGCGAGGATGAGCTGCTGGATGATGTTAATGTTATTTCCCTGACGTCATCCGATCCAGCAGCTAGTACTCTACTGGGTTCTACCCAAGAAGAGCAGGAGATGTCTCCTGCCCTGCGTATGATGAGCTTCTGGAGGTTGTGGACGGCGCCATTGTCTCGATGAACGCTACCTTTCCGACCATAGCCACCCAGGCTCAGGTGAGTCTTCCATTTCTTCCCGATCTTCATTCGGAGATCGAGAAGGTATGGAAGAGGCCGTATTCTTCGCACATCCATAATTTTCAGCATTCTAATTACGCTAACATCGAGGGGATGCATGAATATGGCTATGAGAAGATGCCCCCTGTAGAAGAGACGCTGGCTAGCTATCTCTCTATGGGTGAGTCATCTTCTCTTAAAACTCCCTCCTTGCCATCTATTTCCCTTCAAGTTACATCTCATTTAAATGGCAAAGTGTATGCAGCTGGTCAGGCTTTGGGTGTGTTGCACACTATAGCGGTGCTTCAAGCTTACCAGGCTGATCTGCTGAAAGATCTGGATAAAGGTCAGGGTTTTTCCCCTGTTGCTGAGCTGCGCCACACCACGCATCTCGCTCTCCGTGCCACTAAGCAGGCCGCCACTGCCATGGGCTGGTCTATGGGGGCCATGGTGGTCATGGAGAGACATCTGTGGGTGAACCTAGCTGGGAAGAAAGAGAGGGGCTTTCTTTCTCAATGCGCTGATTTCGCCTTTTGAGCTCTTCGGTGCCTCTGTCGAGACGGTGGTCGAGAAGTTCAGGGAGGCGAATGCACGCTCAGCAGCCTTTAACCCTCTGGGGTCTGAGGGTGTTTTGGCACCCTGGAGAAGTTTTGTCATGCCCTGACATTTGTGCTTTGTTCATTATCTTAAAAACATATTAATGGCTACATTGAAATCAGCACAAACTGGGCTACAATAATATGCAAGCAACATTAATGTACATGTTTGTGTTTTTGAGAAAACAACGTTTATGCGTGGTTAGTAAAAATCTAAAATTTTTAAGTCACTGAAATAAGGCCATGAAACACATTCAGAACATTCGTGCACAAGACTTTTGAGAAGTGGATGTGCTAGTCTAGAGTTTTTTCTACAGAATGATGTGAAAATCATCTCATTCAGTCATTCACAAAAAACAATATACTTATTTAAATTTTCTAAGACATGTTTTGTGATTTAAAGGGAATATGCGAGGGAGTGACAATGGGCACTAAATATTTAGTGATTCACACCTGAGAGACAAAAGGCCCTCCCCTAATGGGCCATCAATGAGACTGTGACTGTCAGGTAAGAAACAATGTGAGACGATTCAGAGATTGGGGTTTTAGATTATCTGTATTTTATTTATAACACAGTATAATATAAACATACATTATGAAGGTCAACGACACATTATTAAGCACACTGATCTAACCACAGAGATGTGAACAGACATTGTGTAATTTCTGAAAACTGTTTTCTGAATTCTGTTCAACAAGTTACACAAGTAAATCATACCTGATATTTAAGTGCTTGCAAAACTCATCATCAGTAGTCAAGGAACTTGTTTTACCAATAGAAAATCAATGTAGTTGAAGATCTGATGTTGGTAGAGCACGCTCAGAGGAAAAGTTTGCAGGATTCATCTGTTGTGCAGGTATCAGATCACAAACAACTAAAGCAAAACAAAAAACATCTGTGAGCATGTTAATACCAGGACCATTTAAAGAATCCTTGCTAAATAAAATGATTAGTTCTATAATTTCTATCCCAAAAAATATTCATATAGGTATCTGGTCACTAAAATAAATAAATAAATGAATAAATCAGTGAGCATGTTGATAGGCCTGGAGCAATATTGTTACATTAGCAATCACTAATATTGCCCATGTGATTTTATAGCTATCATATGCACACATGCTTTGTATTTATTATTATACAGTACAAAAACAACATCTGAGAAACTAAATTATTATTAAGCACATTATGTACACGTTTGAGCAGATATTTGCTGACGGAGTATTCAACAGTAAGGGCTGGTCTAAGCATTCTTAGACATTACTTTTATATCGTCTAAACATTTGCCCTACTTTAATGTCAATTTGTTTACAAAACATAAAACATTCCTGACGCCTTACAGATGCATTGAAAAGTTGCCTATGATATTTCAAAATGTTGCACTCAATTTCAGACACTTTAGTCAGGAATTATGGTTTTGGAAAAAGTCCAACTGGTAAATGCGTTCAAGTGTATGTCTCAACAACACATTATCTTATCTAATGCCAATAAGAAACATTACTTACACTGTATATGAGATCCTCTCGTCAGCTGCCTGTAGCCGCGCTCGGGTTCTGTTTGTGAGATAAACAAGCTTAGCCCGTTCCTCTCAGCGCGTCCTCATCTGGAGTAAATACAAGGCTTTTTCTTCTCAGCGCCTTAATCCAAAAACGAAAGTATCCGACACAAACACGTTGCTGCTTTGTTTATGAGTTGATGTGGGCGTTCATTTCGCGCGTCTTTCAAGTGGATGTTTGTAATAACAATAGCGCCGCACAGCACGTGGGCGTGAACTAATTAGCGGTAATGAGGTCAGATGGGAAAAACAGGACATTTCAAGCTTTCTATACATATATCTCTCATGTTTGTGTGTCATGTATTTGCTGAGTTTTAGTTCATTTTAGTGACGCATTTCAACTGGATATTCACAGAGACTGAGAAGACTGAAAGGACACCCTGTGTATTTTCTTTATTTACAAAAACCACAAACATTTGTTGATATGTTGAGCTTACACAAATAAAAGTAAACTTTCTACAGATTCAGGTGATGTATTACTTTTATGTGTCCAATCAAAATTGAGGGAGTAATTCCAGTTCTTTTTGCTGTCATCTGGAAAATATGCGAGTGCTCTTGCCGGCGCCTTAGCCGACCCCAGGACGTTAAAACCTTCATTCCTCGAAGATCCAGGTCTGAGTCTCGCTCTGAGGAGCGAAAAACGAGCCCAGAAGACTAGTGTCGCGACTCGCGTCCCTCCTCCGTCTGCGGGTGGTTCTAGGAGGAGGCACGGGCCAGGAGAAAGTAGGCAAGACTTGAAAGAAGTGGGGACAGCGCTCTCACCTGGATCAGAATAAAACCTAAACATCTACACGCTTTCCTCATGCGGTTTTCCATCCATCCCTATCTTCCCCTTCTCAGTTCCCCTGCAACTACCATCATCTCCACCTGACTGAGGTTAGGTGGCATCTTCCTGTGTGCTTCCCACCGGACCTATGATGTTTTAGGTCAGCTTTTATGTTTATAAAAGTTACCTTTACTGATGGTCTGGATCTAGGCTTTGGTTTTCGCCTCCTATATGAGTCATGCACGGGAGCCACAGTGGGTGAGTACAACCCTGTTATTATGTGTCTAGCCTCTTCTGCTGTATTTCTGGGACCTGTCTGCTGTGTTTTTTCTTACAGCCATCACTATGTCTTAGGGGCAACTCCCTAAGCTTTAGGGAGTTGGTACTTAGTGCTCGCCTCAACGTGGCAGTGTGGGTATACCGTTCCCCATAGCGACCCATAGAGGACGCAGTTCGATTCCTCGAAAGGGAACGTCTCAGTTTATGTATGTAACCCTGGTTTCCTGAGAAGGGAACAAGATACTGCGTCCTCTAGTCTCGTCGCCATGCTTCGGACGTAAGCTTCAGACAAAGAAGCGAATATTGTGTTATGGTTTCAGCTGTCTTGAGATCATTGACAAGATCCTCCCGTGTGGTTCTGGGCTGATTCCTCACCACTCTCATGATCATTGAAACTCCACGAGGTGAGGTCTTGCATGGAGCCCCAGACCAGATCTGTTTGATCTCTTGAACCAGACTGTAACGTGTGTAGCCTGTACTTCTTTCTCTGCCATGAGCTTGATATGCAGTACTACAATGGCAGCCACCAGGAGCCCCATACCAAGGTAGTTTGACAGTTATTTTGTGTTTCTTCCATTTGCAAATAATCGCACCGAACTGTTGTCACCTTCTCACAAAGCTGCTTGGCGATGATCTTGTAGCCCATTTCAGCCTTGTGTAGGTCTACAATTTTGTTCTTGACATCCTTGGACAGTTCTTGGCCATGGTGGAGAGTTTGAAATCTGATTAATTGATTGCTTCTGCGACAAGTGTCTTTCATACAGGTAACAAACTGAGATTAGGAGCATTCTCTTCAAGAGAGTGCTACTAATATCAGCTCAATACCTGTATAAAATACACCTGGAAGCCAGAAATCTTGCTGATATACAGGGGATCAAATACTTATTTCGCTCATTAAAAAACAAATCAATTTATAAGTTTTTTGAAATGCATTTTCTGGATATTTTTTGTTTGTTTCATTGTTGTTATTTTGTCTCTCACTGTTAAATAAACCTACCATTAAAATTATACACTGTATGTTCTGTCTGAATGGGTCAACCAGTAAAATCGACCACATGTACACACATTTAAATATGCTCATTCACAACAGAATCACCTTCAGTGAGTTGTATTTGCAAATGATCTCACCTGCTTCTCTTTACTGTTGATAATGACCAGATCAGCACCACGATCTCTGCAGTACTGTCTGCTGTCAGACCAGCTCTTCTCCTCAGTGGACATGAAAAGGAAGCCAGTTGCTTTAAAAAAAACAAACATATAATTGTATTATTTATTTATTTATTTCTCATAAAGTGCAACTACATACAAATCTATTTTTGCAAACCTTGTTCAGATAACTTTTTTAGCTCAGTTTCTAACTCCAGTTTCTTCTGACTCAGAGAGTTAAAACTGTTCTGTAACTGGTTCTTCTCAGCAGTGAGATCATTGACTCTGGTCTCCAACTGGCTTTTCCTAGCAGTGAGATCATTGACTCTGGTCTCCAGCTCCAGTTTCTTTTGACTTAAAGTATTAAAGTTGCTCTGTAACTGGCTTTTCTCAGCAGTGAGATCATTGACTCTGGTCTCCAACCGGCTTTTCCCAGCAGTGAGATCATTGACTCTGGTCTCCAACCGGCTTTTCTCAGCAGTGAGATCATTGACTCTGGTCTCCAACCGGCTTTTCCCAGCAGTGAGATCATTGACTCTGGTCTCCAGCTCCAGTTTCTTCTGACTTAAAGACTTGAAGTTGCTCTGTATCTGGCTCTTCTCAGCAGTGAGATTATTGACTCTGCTCTCCAACTGGCTCTTCTCAGCAGTGAGATCATTGACTCTGGTCTCCAACCGGCTTTTCCCAGCAGTGAGATCATTGACTCTGGTCTCCAACCGGCTTTTCCCAGCAGTGAGATCATTGACTCTGGTCTCCAGCTCCAGTTTCTTCTGACTTAAAGACTTGAAGTTGCTCTGTATCTGGCTCTTCTCAGCAGTGAGATTATTGACTCTGCTCTCCAACTGGCTCTTCTCAGCAGTGAGATCATTGACTCTGGTCTCCAACCGGCTTTTCCCAGCAGTGAGATCATTGACTCTGGTCTCCAACCGGGTTTTCTCAGCAGTGAGATCTTTGACTCTGGTCTCCAGCTCCAGTTTCTTCTGACTTAAAGACTTGAAGTTGCTCTGTGTCTGGCTCTTCTCAGCAGTGAGATTATTGACTCTGCTCTCCAACTGGCTCTTCTCAGCAGTGAGATCATTGACTCTGGTCTCCAACCGGCTTTTCCCAGCAGTGAGATCATTGACTCTGGTCTCCAACCGGCTTTTCTCAGCAGTGAGATCTTTGACTCTGGTCTCCAGCTCCAGTTTCTTCTGACTTAAAGACTTGAAGTTGCTCTGTGTCTGGCTCTTCTCAGCAGTGAGATTTTTTACTCTGATCTCCAGCTCCAGTTTATTCTGACCAAAAGAGTTTAAACTGTTCTGTAACTGTCTGTTCTCAGCAGTGAGATCTTTGACTCTGGTCTCCAGCTCCAGTTTCTTCTGACTTGAAGAGTCTAAACTTCTTTGTATCTGGCTTTTCTCTGTAGTGAGATTATTTACTCTGGTCTCCAGCTCCAGTTTCTTCTGACTTAAAGACTTGAAGTTGCTCTGTGTCTGGCTCTTCTCAGCAGTGAGATCATTGACAACGGTCTCCAACTGGCTTTTCTCAGCAATGAGATCTTTGACTCTGTTCTCCAGCTCCAGTTTGTTCTGACTTGAAGAGTCAAAGCTTATTTGTATCTGCTCTTTCTCTGTAGTCAGATCATTTACTCTGGTCTCCAACTCCAGTTTCTTTTGACTTAAAGACTTGAAGTTGCTCTGTAACTGGCTCTTCTCAGCAGTGAGTTCTATGACTCTGGTCTCCAACTGGCTTTGCTCAGCAATGCGATCTTTGATTCTGGTCTCAAGTTCCAGTTTCCTCTGACTTAAAGAGTTGAAGTTGCTCTGTATCTGGCTTTTCTCAGCAGTGAGATCATTGACTCTGGTCTCCAGCTCCAGTTTTGTCTGACTCAAAGAACTGAAGTTGCTCTGTAACTGTTTTTTCTGTTCAATAAGATCATTGACTCTGGTCTCCAGTTGCAGGTTCTTCTGACTCAAAGAGTTGAAGCTGTTCTGCAACTGATCTTTCTCTGTTTGATCTCTTAAACCAGACTGTAACATGTGTGTAGCCTGTACTTCTTTCTCTGCCGTGAGCTTGATATGCAGTACTACAATGGCAGCCACCAGGAAAATGCATGTGAGGCCAAAGCACACAGTGCTTAAAACAAGACACTTGTTTCCTACTGACAAACCTCCTGCAAAACAGGAAGACATCAAAATTCAAATAAAAGTTCTGATCAGTTTTCTTGTTGAAATAGGCTTTTAAGAAATACGTTCATATACATATATGAACCTTAAAGTGCACTTGTAAAGGTCGAGAACATTTGCAGAAAACCATTCAAAATAAACCATTTAAAACAAACACATGACTTCTGCATCACACCAGATGTCTTACTGTTTTGAGCTCTTGCTTCAGTCTGTTTTTGGCCCTGATTTGGATAAATATCTTCATCTCTGTCCAGTCCCATCTCATTGTACTTGCTGCAGGTCTCATGGTTATCATTTTTATAAACACGCATTAGTTCCATGATCACTTCTCTTCAGTTGTGGAATTTGGGAGTACGAGTGCAAGGTTTAATATAGAGAACCTCCCCTAGAATTTACATACTGCTGACTGTCAAGAATGCAAACATTGATGAACTGTACTGTACATCTGCACAACAAAAAAAGACTGATGTCAAACATGTTGGGTTCAAGGATTTTTCCCCCCATTTATTTAGCCGGAACAGGGTCCAAACTCAACTGTAAAAAAAAAAAAAAGCAAATTGTTTTGTTTTAAATACAGCAAGGAGATGCATTAAAAAGGAACTTGCTACTGCATGTGCAATTATTCCATAAAGTCCATTCTGACCTTTCTATGTAAGTATTATTTGCGCTTTGTGTCACTATGAGCTGATGAACTACAGACTGATGTGCTGTGCTATACTCAAATGCACATTTCCCTTCAAAAATACGGATCCTGTTTTGCTTACATGTATTTGACTTTAATTATACATCCTGATGAGCTTGAATTATTGGAAAATTGAACTTGTACAACATAAGGTTCATCACACAACATAAGGTTACTGTAAAGTAAACATTATAATCAAATAAATAAATAATTAAATAAATGCATTAATTAATTAAAAACAAAGATGCAGTTTACTATGGTTATGATGGTTATTAACCATTTTATTCAAAGAGAAAGCAATTCATCTTAAAAGCAGCTTAGAGACACTCAAAATCAGGAACTTTAGCATGCTGTCATATACACCGATCCAAAACATCCCAAACATGCTCAATGGGTGACATGTCTGATGAGTATGCTGGCCATGCAATAACTGGGATCTTTTCAGCTTCCAGGAATTGTGTACAGATCCTTGCAACATGGGGCCGTGCATTATCATGCTGCAACATGAGGTGATGATTGTGGACGAATGGCACAACAAAGGGCCTCAGGATCTTGTTGCAGTATTTCTATGCATTTAAAATGCCATCAATAAAATGCACCTGTGTTCATTGTCCATAACATACACCTGCCCATACCATAACCCCACCGCCACTATAGGCCACTGGATCCACAATGTTGACATCAGCAAACCACTCACCCACTTGACGCCATGCACGCTGTCTGCTATCTGCCCTGTACAGAGAAAACCGGGATTCATCCATGAAGAGAACACCTCTCCAAAAGTGGCAGACGCCATCGAATATGTGCATTTGCCCACTCAAGTCGGTTATGAAGACAAACTGCAGTCAGGTCGAGACCTCGATGAGGACGAGCATGCAGATAAGCTTCCCTGAGACGGTTTCTGACAGTTTGTGCAGAAATTCTTTGGTTATGCAAACCGATTGTTGCAGCAGCTGTCCGGGTGGCTGGTCTAAGACGATCTTGGAGGTGAAGATGCCGGATTTGGAGGTTACACATGGTCTGCGGTTGTGAGTCCAGTTGGATGTACTGCCAAATTCTCTGAAACGCCTTTGGAGACAACTTATGGTAGAGAAATTAACATTCAATTCACTAGCAACAGCTCTGGTGGACATTCCTGCAGTCAGCATGCCAATTGCACTCTCCCTCAAAACTTGCAACATCTGTGGCATTGTGCTGTGTGATAAAACTGCACATTTTAGAGTGGCCTTTTATTGTGGCCTGTGTTACCTATGCAATAATCATGCTGTCTAATCAGCATCTTGATATGCCACACCTGTGAGGTGGATGGATTATCTTGGCAAAGGAGAAGTGCTCACTAACACAGATTTAGACAGATTTGTGAACAACATTTGAGAGAAATAGGCCTTTTGTGTACATAGAAAAAGTTTTAGATCTTTGAGTTCATGAAAAATGGGGGCAAAAACAAAAGTGTTGCGTTTATAAGTTTGGTCAGAGTATGTGTTCCTGGAATCATTCCTACAAAGCAAAACGCATAGGCAATGAAACACAACCTTGTGACACTCCTGTATTACTATATCTGACCTCAGAAAGTGTCCCATTGACCCCGAGCCTGCTGAGCTCTATTACTTTAAAAAGAGTGAAACCATGTGATTCAAAAAGTACTGACACCCATACTATGCAGCTTCTCTAAAAGCAGATGTGTCTGCACTATATTAAATGCTGAACTAAAGTCAACAAATAAAATACGAGCATAGGCATTAGTGTTCTCAAGATGCTTGGACACAAGATGGACAATAATAAGAGCAGCATCCTCAGTACTCCTGTTCTGCCTATAGGCAAACTAACAGGTGTCTAACAATTAAAAATGGTTTGAAGGCAGAAATGTGATGTTTATCATTTTATAAACTTGTTTTAAAATGTTTTTGTGAAAAGCTGTGCCTGAACTATAAATCATGCTTTTTACAGTCATTTTATGACTTTAAATATGCTCCAGATCATGTCCACCGTTTTGGAATAATATACATGACAATAATCACTCACACAAATTTTTTGATCGCTGAATTTGTCTTTGCTGTTAAACTATATATGAGTGCTCTTGTAACAAATTGTACTTCATGTGTTTACAGATTTGTGCAGAATATGAGACAGACAGAATAACCATAGGCCCATTAGTGTCAACTGTCTTTGCCAATGGATGGATCCACACTGCAAAACTTATGAAGACGATTGCAAACCGAAGAAGAGTCCTTGGATAAAGCATTAAACCCTCTTGATTCCCACTACACAGGTAAGAACTGCTACACTCAACAAAAACTTTTTTAAACATGTTAAAGGGGTCATCAGATGCTGTTGATATGATTCTTTAGTCTTAATGGGAAGTCTATAACATACTTTTGTTAAAATTTCTCAGTGGTAGTGTAAAAAGCACCCATTTTACCATATCAAAATCAGCCCTTTTCATAGCGAGCCATTCTGTTGCATGTTCCTTTAAATACTAATGAGCTCTACTCACCCGGTCCCTCTCCTCTGTGGGGTTACGAGCTAATGCAAAACTTGCTAGCTAGCACATTATTAAGAAAGGCGATTTGCAAAGATGCACCAAAAACTGGATCACATATTATTCGTGTGAGCATAGACGCATTTATGTAGAACACCAGACACATTTCCTTCAGAAACGAAAGTAACATTAATCCTCTGCGTCTTTTTTAAATGATGACCACTATGATCATTATTACATCCAACAACAGAGCACCTCAATTGCTTAATCTGAGACATTTTTGTCTTCCCCTGCACTGGAGTCGACACAATAATGGTGGTCAGACTGTTCTCAGCTCTCACTCGACTTGTTTGCATCAGATGACACCTATAAAACATTGTCTTACCAGCCACTGCATTTTAGGGTTATGGTCTTGGGCATTAACAAAAAAGACAGATATAATAAGAATAGGTTTATTAATACAATAAATATAAAATATATGCTATTACTGTAAACTGTCAGATATTGCGAATACATTAACTTCCCAAAAACAATACATTCTAAAGCAAGGCAGGTGTGTCAAACCTGCTCTTGGAGAGACAGTGTTCTGGAGTTTAGCTCCAACATCCCTGCCTGGAACTTTTAGTAAGACTTTGTTTTTGTTTGAGAATTCCTAAAAGCCTTGATTAGCAAACCTGTAAGAGCTTTGTTCATCTTCAGAATACAAATTAAGATGTTTTTGATAAAATCAGAGAGCTTTCTGACCCTGCATAGACCCCAACACAACTGAAATATTCCCAAGCCCCGAAACGTAGTAAGGACTTCGATATAATAGTCCATGTGACATCAGTGGTTCAACCATAATTTTACGAAGCTACGACAATACTTTTTGTGGGTAAAGAAAACAAAAATAACTACTTTATTCAACAATTCTTCTCTTTAAAATCACGTATTCTGCCATTATGGAGAGTATCACGATGTATGCACAATGCTTTCCAATGCATGCGTTATGCGAAGAGGTACTCTCGATAATGGCTGAAGACGCAATTTGGAGAAGAATTGTTGAATAAAGTCAATATTTTTGTTTTCTTTGCACACAAAATGTATTCTCACTGCTTTGTAAAATTATGGTTGAACCACTGATGTCACATGGACTGTTTTACTGGTGTCCTTACTACGTTCTGGGTCTGGGAGCATTTCAGTTGCATTACTGTCTATGCTGGGTCAGAAAGCTCTCGGATTTCATCAAAAATATCTTAATTTGTGTTCCGAAGATGAATGAAGGTCTTGTGGGTTTGGAACGACATGAGGGTGAGTAATTAATGACAGAATTTTCATTTTTGGGTGAACTATCCCTTTAATTGAGAATATTGCTAAACTCTGCAGAACAGTGGCTTTCTGTGCTGATCTGGTCCAGTACTGTTATGGTTTCATTTTTCACTATAATGTTAGTTAGAATTCCAGCTGAACTGCTTGCCTGTATTCCCTGTAAGGAAATGATCAGACAGAATAATAGATGAATGACATTTTTCAGATGTGTGTTTTTTGTTTGTTTTTGTTTTTTGTTTTTTTTTTAGAAAAATGTAAAGGCTAAATCTCATGAATTGTGATGTTGTCTGCATTTTTACACTAATGACATTGAAGTACCTGAATGAAGACACTAGCAGTGTTATTATGAAGTATATATTAAGTTGTTTTTTTATTTATTTATTTATTTTTTGGTATTTTCAAGGATGATAAATGCTAAGGTAAATTTAAAACGCAAGAATTTGAGTACTCCGTTTTTTTAAATATCCTCTCTAGGATACAGACGTTGGCAGCACTCAGGAGGTGATCCAGAAGAATCATGGGAATCCATGTCATAAGATTTGAAGGTGCAGACATTGAAGACAGCCCAGCAGATGTTGGAGTGTTGAAAGTTCTCCAGGACCTTAGCAGTATATCCTATGAACAAACATGTTGTTGGGACTGATATATGGACTAAACTTGAACTCCTGAAATCAGGTACACATTTGGAGTACTGCAGAAGTTATTTCTGGAGCCAGTTCCTGTTCTTGGATTAAGGTTTGATTGGTTACCTTTATATGCCAATTAGAAAATGACAGTAGTTTAATATTTCTGTAATTTTGTAATGTGGTTGTAACTGTAATTGTTGCTCTTGTTTAACAAATACACTTGATCATTTGTGACATCTTGTCTTTTATGACTCATTGCAAGATAATCACACAAAAAATGCTTTGTTGAAGGGAGTAACTTTAACTAGAAATCATTTAGTTAAAGTAACTAGAACCAGTTGGATGGAACCACCGTCCATAATTTAAATTCTGAAACGAACATCCTTATGTTGATAAAGTGAAATACATTTAGCCAGTTTTTAATAAACCAAAACATGTTCACTAAACTTAACCGGTTTAAGTTACAAGGAAGTGAAAAAATTGAGTTGGTTGGACATTACAATTTCACATAAATTCTTCCTCATTCAGCTGTGTTGTCACAACACAAAGAGTTTGCGTAGATTCAAAAAAATCCATTCATGTTCATCAAAAACAATTTGGTTGTGTGGAACCACTGTCCACAATTGAATTAAGTAGGTTTAAAGAATCATTTTTTTGAGTGCACAGGACGAAGATCATTATTTGCTCTAGCACCAGGTTTTTTAGGAATCAAGAGATCGCTGAAATAAGGGACACCATGCTATTGCAAGCTCTTCAGTGCAGTTTTTTTTTTTTTGTTTGTTTTTTGTTTTTTTAACAAAATGCTCCTAACCCATCTGGCCCAGTAGCCTTGTTAGTTGCTGCACATCATGTGGGTCTACTTTCACCCAGGGGGTATCACTGGTATCAGGCAATGGTTGTAATATGCTGTAACATTCATCTAAATCATTTTGTGCCTCAAATCTCAAATAAAAATCATTTAGCTCATTTGCCCTTTGTAAGTTGTCCAATGTTATAATAGCAGGGTTCATGTTAGTTTTGTTTTTTTTTTTTTTTGAGTTAGAAGTATAAAAACTGTGTTCCATAGCTTGCTTGTGCTGTTCCTTTGCTTTTTCAACTGATATTTTAATTATTTCTGTGCCACTAATAGTCCTACCTTATCCCTGTTCCTAAAGGCCAACTTTTTTAATATCCTTTGTAATGTAGGGTTTGTTGTTAGGATAAACCACAACATCCTTTTTTTCTACCGCATTATCTACACAAAAGTTAATGTAATCACTAATTGTGTCAGTGGCCTCATCAAGCTCTAACTGGTGAAATATGGACCAATCTGTGCACAAAAAACAGCTCTTAAGTGTTTCCATAGAATCCTCTGTCCATATATTAATTGTTTTATACCCTGGCTTACATGTCTTTAAAACTGACCTATAAGAAGGAATCAGATGCACAACATTATGATCCGAGTTGGACAGAGGAGGCTTTGATTTAGCTACATATGCATTTTTGACATTGCCATGACATTTTCCAAAATTTTACTTTTACTGGTGTTGCAGCACACATATTGTTCAAAGCCCGCTAACGTAGTTTCTAGCTTGCAATGATTAAAATCACCCAGAAAGAAAATACGGGCTCCAGGTGAGAGCTGAAGCTGCTCATGTACGCACTCAGCAAAGCACACAGCAGCTTTACGTGCATTGCCTCTAGATGGAATATACACTGCACATATGAGGACACAACCAAACTCTCTTGGTAAATAGTGAGGTCTGAGTGACACAGAGTGTTAAAATTACAATATTAAGTAAAGATCATGTTCCATGAAGATATTTTGTAACTTTCCTACTGTAAATATATCAAAACTTAATTTTTGATTATTATTATGCATGGCTAAGAGCTTCATTTGGACTATTTTAAAGGTGATTTTCTCAGTATTTAGATTTTTTTGCACCCTCAGATTCCAGATTTTCAAATTGTATTTTGGCCAATTATTGTCCTAACAAACATCAATCGAAATCTTATTCATTCAGTTTTCAGATCATGTATAAATACAAATTTTATCTAAAAAAGGTACCCTTATAACTGGTTTTGTGGTCCTGGGTCACATATGTGCATTGACCTCCTTTAGATGCTTCTTTCTTCAGTTCCTCAAAGACCTAACTTTGCTTTCTAACTCCAGTTTCTTCTGACACAAAGAGTTGAAGTTGATCTGTAACTGGCTTTTCTCAGCAGTGAGATCTATGTCTCTGGTCTCAGGTTCCAGATTCTACTGACTTAAAGAGTTGAATCTGTTCTGTAACTGGCCTTTCACTATTTGATGTCTTGTACCGGACTGTAACGTGTGAAGCTTGTATTTCTCTCTCTGCCCTGAGCCTGATAAGCAGTACAACAGTGGAAGCCACCAGGAAAATGCATGTGATGCCAAAGCACACAGTGCTCAACACAACACACTTATTTCCTACCAAAAAAAAAAAAAAAAAAAAAAAACCTCCTGCCAAACAGGAAGACATCAAAATTTTAATAAAACTTGTAATAAATGTTCTTTTTGAAATAGATTGGCTTTTAAGAAATATGTTCAGTATTACATATATTGTATGGATCTCAAAGTGTACTTGTAAAAATTGAGAACATATGAAGAAAACAAGTGTGCCTTTAAAAACAAAACGTCCCAGGTTACGTATGTAACCATGGTTCCCCGAGGGAACGAGACGCTGCGTCGGCAAACGCTAGGGGAACGCCTTTGGCGGAACCACGCTCTGAACACATGTGAAATCTGACCAATGAGAAAACGGGACGTCACGGGCGGGTGACGTCACCGACCAGGAAGCATAAAAGCACGTGCGAAGCCGGCCGGCGTCAGCTTCGAGAATGAAGCGAGCGCTCGGCAGGGATGCCAGAAGGATGGACCGAGACGCAGCGTCTCGTTCCCTCGGGGAACCATGGTTACATACGTAACCTGGGACGTTCCCCTTCGGGAACTCGAGCTGCGTCGGCAAACGCTAGGGGAACGAGATGCCCACGCCACCAGACTTCGAAGTCCCTGCCTAGTGAATTGCTAGGGCACAAGGACAGAAGAGCCAGGAGTGGCTCGGGTGTCTAGGCTATAAAACCTGACAAAGGTGAGTGGCGTGGACCACCCCGCAGCATTACAGATGTCCTGGATGGGGACACCTAACATGAGTGCTTTGGAAGCAGCCGTAGCACGAGTGGAATGGGCTCGAAGACCCATAGGAGAAGGAAGGTCCGAAGACTCATAAGAAGTAGAAATGGCATCCACGATCCATCTATTAATAGTTTGCTTGGAAGCAGGACTCCCCTTCTTAGGGGGGCCATAGCAGACGAACAATTGTTCAGATTTACGCCACAGGGCAGCTCTGTGGACATAGGCATCCAGGGCACGTACTGGACAGACACAATTTTGCTTCTGTTGGTCGGGCTCCCGGAAGGGAGGAGGACAGAAAGCCTGGAGCACGACCGGCTGAGGTGTGCTGGTGGGGACCTTAGGTACATACCCCGGTCTGGGGTAAAGAAATGCCTTGGTCATACCAGGAGCAAACTCTAGATGAGAAGGGGCCACCGAAAGGGCCTGCAGGTCCCCTACCCGCTTGAGGGAAGTAAGAGCGAGCAACAAAGCTGTCTTAATAGTGAGAAGATGATAAGATATGTCTTCTATAGGCTCAAATGGAGGCCTACAGAGAGCCTCAAGCACCACAGCCAGATCCCAAGTAGGGATATGAGGTCGCGTCGGAGGCCTCAGCCTC
>NW_026128815.1:0-6682 GCF_022985175.1 Labeo rohita
CACCTGTCTTATCGTCCCGGATCCAAAAATACCAAAGCCGATGCACTCTCCCGTCAACACCAGAAAGACACCCCCACCTCCGATCCCGCGCCTGTCCTGCCACCTCAGATCATCTTGGCTCCTATCCGGTGGGGGTTAGAAGAGAGAGTTCGCCAGAGTCACGGCCAAGATCCTCCTCCACCTGAGACCCCCGCTGGACGCCTCTTCGTCCCCAACCACCTGCGCCAGGAGGTGCTCCAGTGGGGACACGATTCCACGCTGGCTGGACATCAGGGAGTCCAGAGAACCATTAACTTTCTCAGTCGAGCGTTCTGGTGGAGGACGCTGCGGAAGGACGTACAAGAATACGTCCTGGCCTGCAACATCTGTGCCCGCTCTAAGAACCCCAACGCGCCCTCCACCGGGAGTTGCAGCCCCTCCCCATCCCCAAACGCCCTGGACCCACATCTCCGTCGACTTCGTCTCTGGACTTCCCGATTCCCAAGGAAAGAACACCATCCTCACCATCGTGGATCGGTTCTCCAAGGCTGTGCACCTGGTGGCTCTCTCCGGGCTCCCCTCTGCCAAAACCACCGCGGAGTTAATTCTAGAACACGTAGTCCGCCTGCATGGGTTCCCCCAGGACATCGTCTCGGACAGAGGGCCCCAGTTCACGGCCAAGTTCTGGCAGGCCTTCTGCCGTCTGGTCGGTACCACCTCCAGCTTATCATCAGGATTCCATCCGCAAACCAACGGCCAGACGGAGCGGGCCAACCAACAACTGGAGCGCTTCCTCCGATGCTTTGCTAGTGAACATCAGCGCTCCTGGGCTAACTACCTCGTCTGGGCTGAGCTCTCAAACAACCTTCACACCTCCACCGCCACCGGCCTTAGCCCATTCGAGGTATGTTACGGATTTCAACCTCCCACATTCGAACATCAGGAGCCGGAGGTTGAAGTTCCGTCTGCCCAACAGTTGGTCCGCCGGTGTCAGCGGCTTTGGAACCATGCCCGTGCTGCCATTCAAAAGGCCAACCGACGGTACGTCGTGCAGCACCGCCGCCGACACCCTCCGGGACGATTGTTCCATGTGGGTGACAGGGTTTATCTATCCACCAAGAACATCAACCTCAAGACTGACTCAAGAAAACTCACCCCCCCGGTACATCGGTCCCTTCAAGATCACCCATCATCTGAACCCTGTCACCTTTCGGCTCCAGCTGCCTGCCTCCCTCCGGGTCCATCCCGTATTTCATCAGTCCCAACTTAAACCTGTTCTCTTCTCTCCTCTGTCTCCCCAGGCTCCCGCTCCCCCCCCACCCCGGATTGTGGACGGTGGTCCTGCTTACACCGTTCGGAGGATCCTTGACTCGCGACCCCGTGGCCGGGGCACCCAGTATCTCGTAGACTGGGAAGGCTACGGTCCGGAGGAGCGGTCATGGGTTCCCGGGCGGTTCATTCTGGATCCAACTCTCATCCAGGACTACCGTCGTCGGGTATCCTCCGCTCCGGGTCCGTCTGGTGCCGGCCCTGGAGGGGGGGGTACTGTCACACGCACCGAATCACGTGGGGTCACGAGGTCCCGGAAGTAATCTCCGCGGGTATATAAACAGGAAGTAAGGTTCAGTTGGCACCGGACATTGAGTTCATGGTTGGACATCTTTGTAGGTCGTCTCTATTCATCTCAACTCACGTGAGTACCGCTTGGCGGAACGTTTATATATCCTTCTGTGTGTGAATGGGAACGCGGGTTTCCTGGTGGAAATCTTTACTCCGTTGCTGGAGCGTTCTTAGAGAAACTGCGTGGCTAACCTGCTCACTCGTGTGTATCCGCGTTTGAGTTCTCCGTCACGCTACACAGGGACCTATCCTCGATCGTTCACTTCTCGTCTTGTCTCCGTGACAAGGGCGCTGCAACGGTGCTGTGCAGAATCACTGCTGCGGCAGTGAGAAGTTGAATTTAGCATGACATAAGCTGCAAGAGAAGTGGGAGAGGTTATTGCTGTGGAGGCGAGAAAGAGTTTTAGTATACCTGCTCTTAGGTGGAGGAAATCGGTGGAGGAAATCACTGCTGCAGCAGTGAGAAATGGAGGTTAGTATGACGTCTGCTGCAAGAAAGGTGGGGATGTCACTGCTGTGGAGGTGAGAAATAGTGTTTTAAAATGGAAACTCCTCCAAGACCAGTGGAAGAAACACTGACCTCTACACATCTGCTGAGGCCCGTGGAAGAATTCACTGCTGCGGCAGTGAGAAATAGGTCAAATCAAGTGCCCCCCCCCTACATTTTAACAGAGCTTTAAACGATAGAAATTGCCTGACGTGGCTTGTGGGATTGATAGTAAAGTAACAGAATTAATGATGGCAATTTGTCAAGGAGATGAATTTGAGTTCTGCTGTAAGTCAACTGAAGCAAAAAATAGTTCAGTTCTGATCAGTGAGGACTCAATTGCATGTAATGAAAGTGCAGAGTTTTACCAAGTTTAGTTTAGCTATGAGCACCTCTACTGTAGACAGTAAAAGCAAGTGCGGTCATAGTTGATGGGTTAGAAATCGCTGATGTGGGAGTAAAATTGTACATTTTGTAGGAGGAATTCACTGCTGCAGCAGTGAAGTAATAAGTGATTTGTTAGGGTAAATCACTGCAGTGTCACTAAGAGATAACAGAGCTGATTTGAAAATGTTGGGAAATGTCACTGCTGCGGCAGAGACATACTGAAGAATTTCTGGAAGACAGACCCAATGAGGGAAGCGAGGGTCCAAGACATACAGTTTCCTGAAAGAAATCTCAAGGTGGATGGCTCACGGTGCTGTTGAAATCATTTTAAGTTTAAGTACGACTTTAGAAAGTTCAGCTGGCCAGCAATGTGACAGTGCCAAGACAGGGTTTCTTTGAGCATAACAAACTATTTTCACGAATATACGACTCGGCCTGAAGGTCAGAAGCAGGTGATCATCCGCGCTCAGTCAATTTCTCTTTCCTTCGCTGTCTGTTTGGGCTTAAGAACAAATCTATGCAGCCTCTGTAGAAATCAGCATGGTACACATTATCATTAACTTATGTATAGGCGTAGAACAAGAAGGGCATGAACTTACAGAAAAAGGAAAAAACATGTGAATATAGCGGTTGCTGCGGTTTATGCAATCCTCTGCGGTTGGTTCGTCAATAACGTGGTATTGTGACGATTGCAACAGCCCAGTGGGAATCTTGTGGTTGCTGAGAAATGGCAAATGAGAATCCAGATGACTGGGTAGAAATTTTTGGATGTATTAAAAGGAGGACGGTGTATGGGTTATTAATTCATTGATTAATTAATTAATTAATTAATTAATAGCAGGGCACTGCTGACCAAAGTTTAGTTTAACTGTATTAGTTCGGCAGAACTTGATCTGCATTTGTTGGGACAATAGATTATGGTGCACTCCATTGAATTGTCCCAACGGAAGGAAATGCTTAGGAGGCCATTCCTTGACCACGGGGTAGTGGACACGGGAAGCCCAGGGAGAAATCTCTGCTGAGGCAGACAAGTAATAAAATGTAATCATGACCCTGCTGTAAAACGCAATAATAAAGAAATGTAATGTGCTAAAGAAATAGGTGAGACATCAAGTACTGATGATACAAGCCATTTAAAGTATTCTTCTTCATAAGCCAAAGTATGTAGCATCAGAGCACGTGGCTGACTTTTAGTTAGCCTGAACTGAGCGGACCATCTTCAGAAATATGCAAAAGAAGATGGTTTAAACACGACAGAGAACTGTGGTAGCGCTGATTCAACTTGCTTATTTACTAAGGGATGAAGACTTCAGACTTCCGGGATCCGGTTAGGCCGCGATGAAGATTCAAAATTAAAAACAAATAATTTGAAAAACAACAGTAATCTGACCAGAGCTCGATCTATGACGCAGTGAGTGGGGAAATATATGTGGAAACTAATCGTACGCTGTTTAACAGCTGGAGCGTGTTGGATTGGATCGTTAGTTCAGATTGACGTGTCTATCATTACCGTACGCTGTAGAATATGAGCGCACGACACTGAGCTATTACACACTAACGATTTGTGTGCGATAAGATTATGCATTTAGGAATACCGCTTAAGAATAAGATCATTATAAACGCTTTCGGGATGTAAAATGAACTCGCTCGGTGAGTGGGCCGGAAGGAGCGACTGATAAGGTAAACAGCTGAATTTCTGATTGTTTTCGTGGGAAATTAATGTTTGATGCGGCGAGCGTGTCTCAAACATTCAGCTGTATGCGTTCCTATTTTAAGAGAGGTAGATTTTATGGATGAAAGCGGTTTAGCTGTAATTTGGATAACGTTAGGAACTGTAGCGGCTGTAGTGCGCAGATGCTTAACTTACGATACCCGGGCTGGAGAAGCGCGTTTGACTTTTGATGGAGGCGGCTGGGCAAATCTGCGGGACATCGTTGATGAGCTGTATTACCCTTGTCGTAAACTAAAACTGGAGCCAGATTAAGCGTGACTTTGCAGAGCGTTGTTAGTTGGAGAAGTGCGGGAGTTCGTCGGGCTGGGATTCACGGACAGGGCGGGGTCGTATGCCGGAAGAACGGAGGCTGGGACGGTTCAATGAGAGCTGCTTATATAGGCTTGTAATGATGATTGACAGGACTGAATGATTAGGCTCCTCCCGAACCTACGTTTGGTACTTCATTTATTTTGACAGCAATGTCTGTTGAGTGTCAAGCCTTTTTTGTTCATTCATTATAGTGATTAACCTAACCAGTACAGACTGAATTTATTATTAGATAGTGTTCTGCATTGTAATATAGTGATCTACAGACAAGAGTGATTGAGTTGATTCACACCCATCAGCAGCTGCAGTTTCTCTCATCTGTATCAGTGCAGTCACTGTGACTCTGACTGATGGAGGTTTTTGTACGACTCTTTATCACTGTGTGAACACCCAAGTGCTGCTCGGGTTGTGTAAACTCTGACAGTAATAATCTCCTGTATCTTCAGTCTGGACTCCACTGATGGTCAGAGTGAAATCACTGCCAGATCCACTGCCACTGAATCTAGATGGAGTTCCTGACTGCAGTCTGTTTGTAATATATATTAGCAGTTTAGGAGTTTCTCCAGGTTTCTGTAAGTACCAGTGTAAGTAACTACCACCATACACTCCACTGCTGACTTTACAGTTTATTCTGACTTCTTGTCCTTGAGCTGCTGATATTGATGGACTCTGAGTAACAGTGTACTGTCCTCTACACTCTGAAAGAAAGGGAAAAAAAGACAAGAATTAAAATGATGTTTATTTCACATTTTAAAACAATTACTGTAATTGTTGTTATGAACGTTTTACTACCTTGAGCAAACAGTGTGAGTGTCCAGATGAGGATGATGATGTTGTTCATTGTTGTTGTTTTGTCTTGTGTGATGATGAAGATTCTGTTCTGTTCTGCTCTCAGTCATGAAGTGTTAAACTCACAGCACTATAAACACTCTCATGCAAAGTGTCTCTCTATGTAAATGATCTTCATACACAGAACAGGCAGCTGTCAGTCTCAGACCACATTAATTTTTCTATGCATGTTCATATTCTACAAAACAACGGAAGCTTAAATACTTTGTAATGAATATGACCTATAGACACTGAACTACAGTACAAACAATGAGTGTTTTTATTATATACTGGTTTTGTGTAATCAAGTGCAGCTTGATTAGATACTTCTCAGTGTTACAGTTTATTTTTTTTATTTTTATTAGAGTGGAGAAAGACTAATGTGTTCTCACAATTGCAAGTTTATAGACTATCTCACAATTCTGACTTAACTGCATGTTTTAAACTCGCTATTATGAGGGAAAAAGACAATTGTGAGATAAAAACTTGCAATTCTAAGAATTTTTCTGAGATTTTTTTCCTCACAATTGGACGATACTCACAGTTGCAAGAAATAAAGTCAGAATTGTGAGATAAAAACAAAATGCGAGTTGCAAATACCCTTTTAAATATTTGTATTCAGTGGTGGAAACAGGCTTTCATAAATTTTGAACAACATATAGAATTAATATTATATATTCTTTATGGAAAACAATGTAAAATATTTAATAGTTTTGGTTATTTTAGACAGAAAAAAAAGGTTTATGTTGTTTTTTGCATTTCAGATAATTATTTTTTTCTTCACCAAACAATGTTTTGAAAAGTTGTTTCGACACAGTAAGTCCTTGAATTTCATTCATATTTCTCAAATCTCTGTGTATGAAGCAGCAACAGGCTGCAGAGGTTTGTCTTCCACATGTGGTGTTATTATAACTACGAGCGAATGAGACGCGGCGCTGATTTCTACCTGCTTCAGTCCAACTCCACTTATGTGAACAGCTGGTCTGCTCTCCAGAGTCTGGTCATCATCACTGCCGGATACCTGCAGCTCTACTTCCTCAAGAGACTCTTCAAAACCAAACCAGCAGAGGGAGACAAACCCCGCTGTTAACATCAACACTAAACCTGTCTCTTACTTCACAATACAGACGCACATGGCTATTTTAAACACTTTTATGTCCCAAGATTGTATTTATAATAAAAACTGACATCATGAATTTGTTGTTGTTTTTCAAATGTCTTTTTATGTATACTTTCAATGTTACAATATAGGATGCATCATAACAATAGAAATTATTACTTTCACAAGTATGATAATCCAAACAAACAGGTAAACAAACTACTACACTACACTCTGATTT
>NW_026128816.1:0-6674 GCF_022985175.1 Labeo rohita
ATTAACTTAAATGATTTTAGCAAATGGCTGCAATATAACAAAGAGTGAAAAATTTAAGGGGGTCTGAATACTTAATGTAACCACTGTATGTATATATATATATATATATATATATCTACACGTGTGACGTGAAACAGATGAATCAAACGTCAGGACTCATCACTGATGGAATGTTTGTCTGGCACACATGAGGGGAATTCAGCAGAATAAAACACATCAGCAACATGTCATGAACTGATTCTCTGTAAGTCAAATGCTTTTTCTGAGAGTCTTGTTGTGACCTGAACACAAACACGAGACCTTCAGACAGAGCCGGCGCCAGACCATGACTAACAGGGGGGCACGCGACATCTAACAAGGGGGCATACAATTAGCAACAATAACTTGCAAAAACGAGGCATAAAAAAACCAATACAGTACAAGCGCATACTCATACAACTGGCACAGACTGTCAGCTCATTTCCCGTAAAGAAAATCACAAAAATCAATATTACCAACAAAACAGATTAACAAGTAACACATTTAAGCGTGCGTAAATAAAATAAACGCATTACCTTTTAAAAAAGCTGAAGGCGGCGCGTGCGAACATTAAACCTCCTTAAAACGGTGTCCTTCCATTCGGTCGTGCATTTTCGAGTAAGATCCCTCTCAAAGGCCAGCTGTACTAACTGGGCCTTCCGTTTGTGAAGCATTGAGCGTCTGTGGTCGCTAAAAACATTGCGCAGAGAGGAGAAAGAATTCTCACACATCGCTGTAGAAGCACCGAAAGTCAGAGCATGTTTAAATGCAGTCAGTGCACTGGGCATCGTTTGCAGAGCTTTGTGGTATTTGGAGAGAATTAATTTTGTGGTCCAGTTGTCCCCCTCTGTTTTCGATTCCTTTTGCGACCTCAAAAAGTTTTTCGCAACTTCAAACTCTGCATAACAAATTGGTGATTGTGTCAGGTCCATGATGCATTTCACAGTCTCAGGATCCAGAAATAAATCACTCTCTGGATCAAGCACAGCCAGTGCGCGGTATAAATGTGAGTTTTGTTCACTAAATCTCTGATCCATTTCTCCAACCACTGAATCTACAGTGCTGTAGTACAGTCTCTTGAGTTCTGTTTCTACGTCATCCTCTCTTTGACCCGTTGTTTCTTCCACCAAGTAATCGTCCATATTCTTGTTTCCCGTGCGTCTTCGCTTTGGGGTCGTGGATTTCGGCAGCGCATTGGCAGCAGCCGTGGCTTTCTCCCACACTTTTGTAAATCCCTCATCACAACGAAGTTTCTGCATGCACACTTTCGCACTGGTCACAATGCTCAGACCTGTCCAAAGGTCAGTGTCCTCCCTCTGCAGAAGCTTATTTGGTGGATCCAACAATGCGAGCACTTCGTGCACAAGGTTCGCAATGAACAAGAAGCTGGGTGTAGATATCTCTCTCAGCAGGCCAACAGCTTCCATTCGCAGCTCTGGACCATGGGCTCTTACAGAGTCAATTTCAGTCAGAAGAGATGTGATCTCTTCGAAGTTGTTCAGAATGACGGAGACGGTAGCTAAATGGCCTGTCCACCTTTGTTCAAGAAGCCGTTTGAGGCGCTCACCCTTGTAGTGCACAGCTATTGTGGGCTTCTTACAATATTTGTACAAGGCGTTACAAACGTTAAAAAAATCCATCACAGCTGCCTCAGCTGACATCGCATGCACTACAATTAAATGTAACTGATGATTAAGACAGTGAACATAAGGGATATTCTTATTAAGTTTTTCTTGTAACAGCTTCTGGACTCCACCAATCTTTCCTGACATCAGCGATGCACCATCATATACTTGGCTAAGAATCTTTGATGGGTTAAGTCCAGCTTTGTTTAGCTCTGCTAAAATGGTATCTGTCAGTGTCCGGGCATCACCCATTTCAGCAGTAGCTACGGTTAACAGGCGCTCTGCTACTTCGTTAGGGTTAGGGCTACTTCGCTCTCATTCACAAACCGAATGACAATTGATATATTTTCGCAGCCTGTAGGGTAGCGGGTACCATCTACCTTTAATGTGTAATAGGAGTCACCCACTTCTTTCACAATAGCCTCAGTTACCACTTCACTTAGTAAACTTATGATCTCATTTTGAATATCATGACAGGTATACGTGGCATTTCGAGGAAGCGTTTTCACTGCGTCAGCCAAAAGGGTATCCTTTTTTATTGTGTAGTCCAGCAATGGAAAGAAAAAGGCCGCTGCCTCCCTCAGACATGTTGTCAAAAAAGCATCCAATTTTCCCCGTAATGGCAGCTGATTTTCCACCAGAAAGCCAATAACGTCTATTATGGAGGACACGTAGTACCGGTTCTTTTGCAGTTGGTCTGCGTTTAAAAGAGTGGAATCCATGGAATCAATGTTGGAAACAGTTGTGCTGCTTAATATTTTTTTTTTGGAATACTTTTTTTCAGGATTCATTGATGAGTAAAACGTTAACAGCATTTATTCATAAAAACAGCATTTATTCAAAATAAAAATAATTTCTAACAATATACATCGTTACCATCACCTTTTATCAATTTAACGCATCCTTGTTGAATTAAAGTACTAATTTCTTAAAAAAAAAAATAGTTATTGTTCCCAAACTTTTGAACGGTAGTGTATATTGTTACAAAATATTTCTATTCTCAATAAATACAGTTCTTTTTAACTTTTTATTCATCAAATAATCCTGAAAAAAGTATCTCAGGTTATAAAAAAAATATTAAGCAGCACAACTGTTTCCATCATTGATCATAAATCAGATGAGCATAAGAGACTTCTTTCAAAAACATTAAAAATAGTAATGTTTCCAAACTTTTGACTGGTACTGTACATGGTCACTAGTTCAACTAAAACACTTGCCATACTTTACGTTTTGTTTTACACATACAGCACTGACTAAAACGCTCCGTCAGATACTTTGACTCCGTGCTTTCTGTAATGAGAGCTGTCAATCAAGGTACAAGGATGTCCCTGTGGGTGTGATTACGATGAAAGTGACCAATCATAAGAGAGTCAGTGCCCTCCTTGGTTTCCGCCCCCAAATTGTCAAAAGTCATCTAGACTCGAGGGAGCAGAAATCAGCTGCGCGAGCAAAACAGCACTCCGCGAGCAGGATTCCACTGTACAAGCAGAGTTAACCTATGAGAGTATGCCAGGCGCTCGCGCGCAGCTGCCTGTACACCTCTCGGTTGTTGAATTTGTGCGCGAGTACTTTTATCATGCCAGCTGAAGGTTCATTTTTGCGCGTGTGAAATAACATAATGTGCTCGTGAGCATGTCTTACACGCTCATAACTTTTGACTAAAAAATAACGCCATAGAATAGGCGGTGCTGGCTGAAAAGACAGAGTCATCGTAGTACATTCTAAATCTGAAGAAGGCCTTTGTAAGAAAGGCCAGCCCTCGAAAATGGACTATTCCAAACCCTCCCGCCTGTATTCGTGATTTGGACTGTTCCAAAAACTTTCCGCACTGTGGAAAACAAAACGGTATTGAGGATGGATGTGTGGATGTGCTTATAGTCAATAGTTGATAAGTTAAAGTAGTTAGAAGTGCACCCGTTTAGAGATTGTGTGGATATATGTGTGCGTGCAACTAATCGTAAGTGCATTTACATAGTTTCTTGTATGTTAAGTTCATAAGAGAGATGAATGACCGCTATAGCGGCATTCCGCCTAAATGTTTACATTATCATACTAGCACGTTATCCTGTGGACAAAATATTAAGATTATCCTATGTTATTTGTTCGTTTAAATATTTAATGCTATATTATATATTAGGCTTTATGTAGACTCGAAACGGACCTCAGGGAACATGTCTGGGCTTGTTTACGTTAGACACTTGCGCTAGGCACGTGAGCTACGCAGATTGCGGTAGTGCATTCATTGTATAGAACGTTAATTCGTTTTTGTATTTATATTATTTTTATATTGTTTACTTCATTTTAAGTTCTCTAATATAGCATTTATTTATACTGTTACTTCTGAATATTCAAGTACTGCTGTAAAGATCTGTTATTGTATATTTATTCATTTATTTATATTTGTATACTGTTTTATATTTACAGAACCACACACATCTTTGCACAATAAATCCCCCTGAAGTACATCCTGGTGTGAGACTTAATGTTCTAACCGGACATCCTGTAGCCGTTCAATGAATCCGAACCTGAGTTAGACAAGAGTAGTGAGCAGTTTTTTCAGTCTTGCAGAAGTAGAACTGACGAGCCATTTTCTAATATCCATATTTTATGCGATCCATAAAATGTTGTGAAAAAAACACATTGCTAGCATCAAGGCTTTACTCCATGTACACATGCTAAAGACGCAATGACGCATGAGACGCCGCAACACAACCAATCAGAGAAACAAGTCTCTTTTCATAAAAAAATAAACACACATCAGCTGTAGTTTCTTATTTTTATTACATTAAAAATCATGGACCATTCGACGCTTAATTTATTTTAATTATTCTTGATATATATTAAATGAATTAAAAATTGTGTAGGGTGGGCACAACAACCTCTTTGAAAAATGATCACTTGAATACTAAAGCAACATTAATCATTCAATATCACATGTTTCTGACACACATGCTGCATTATTTGATTGTAAAGTCTGAGTCTCTTCACCTGTATGGATCACATTCACACATTTATCACACATTTCTTTCTCCTCATAGACACAGTAGTGAAGCTCTTCTGTGGATCCTCACCTGATGTTTACTGCTCCTCTCAAGACCACTTCATTATGATATACAGCATTTATCATCTTTTGGTGACTGAACTCCAGGTATTTCTTGCGACTAAACTACCAGGGACTTTTGATGATGGAACTCTATCTACACTGTAAGGTGGAACAGAAGAGAAGATAATCAGAGTTCAGTGGAACAAACTACAAATTACTTACTATATTTCAATTTCTTTCTTTTTTTTTTTTTTTGAGTAAAAAGTTACATTAAAATCGTGAATTTGAATACATATTTATAAAACAGTATTTGTGTTTTAAATACATTAAGCACATGAATTCCAATCCGTGTCTCTATTGAGTCAAAATAAAGTGAAACACATACTAATGAGTTTACACCAAATATAATAAATGACATGGAACAAATACAAATGTGATTTTGCCTTAAAACAAAAATCTTTCAGTGAAATGTTCCACTAGTTAAAGCTGTTTGTCCTCTAGTTTAAACATGTTTGTATTGGTCTCAGTAAATAACTGAAATTATTGCACAGCTCCTGGAATACTCAATTCTGATTGGTCAGTCGTGACATTCTGAGGTGTGTTATTCCCTGATAACAACCGTTGTCATTAGCAACGCAGAATAACACACAGTCATATGGGTATTTGAGTCCGGCGTTTCTTACTTCTCTCGTATCACACCACCGCGCTCTCACTCGATTCATTCAAACACAACTGCTATTAGCTTGTGCCTCAGTTACTGACTGTATTTACTGTCAAACCAAACCGGAGGAGATTCCTGTTAATAGTAGACTTGTGGATATTGTTAGAAGTGTGTCTTGTTGTTAAAGTTGTTGTTAATTGATGAGAAGTGTTTAACTGAATCCAAATACCCTCATTCACTATTCCCTACATTAGACCACTAATACAGTTCAGTTGAAGGAGTGAATGAAAACGAGTGAGTGAATTCAGACACTGAGTCACTGGAAGGTGTTAAAGATCAGTTCATCTGGAAAACATCTGCTGTGTACAAACAGTTTTATATACATTCATACAGCGACTGTACATTATGTCTTCAATGTCCGTCTTGTCTGAACTTCCAGGTTCACAGTAGTTTGTTAGGAACTGTTTTTCTTTGTGGAAGCTTTGCATTTAAAGAGCTAAACAATGTTTCAAATCAAATCAATAATTTGTGTCTAATCATTCACTTATGTGGCAAGAAACAATATAATAAGTGGGATGATGCACATCCAGCCGGTTGTTATCACAGAATAAACCCCTTCAGGATGATACAAGTCCTGATCAACCTGTCGGTTTATTCTGTGATAACAACTGGATGTCCTGGAGAGCTGGATGTACATTATACCCAGGGTGCGATTTGTGGAAAAACCAGAGGGGGGATGTTTTGAAACACTTTTATTCATGAAAAAAATATTAACTGATGAAGTCCACTAACTGAGCTGTCATTGTTTCTCCAATAAACATGAGCATATTACGACAAGTCTTGTCAGAATGAAGCATGTTTCCCAGGTTTACACCGTTGAGTTGTTGCAGTTCTACCAGGGAGGAATTCACCCCGACAAATCACACCCTGATTAAACCTTACATAAGTAATGTGACGTGTTGCTTGTTAAAATAAAAACACAAGAGACAGAGACATTGATCATGTGATGCTGGACGGCTGTGAGCTGAAGCTGGAATCTGCACTGATTTTACCAGTGTTTTCCTACAATCTGACCAAATCTATTTCAAACTGTAATGATTCACTATTACTGATGTCATTAATAAAGCAGGTGTTGTTGTATAAAGCTCTGACAGTGTGCTTTTGTTCTCTTTCCTCCTTTGTGTTCAACATTTTTATTAACTTTACATTTCATTCTGACACAAACCCTTTGAAATAAAGCTTGATGATAATTTGATAAACTCTTTTCACAAATATTTGAAAGTATATATTTGTTCACATATTAGAGGTAAATGAATCTCTTTAATAT
>NW_026128817.1:0-6665 GCF_022985175.1 Labeo rohita
ACTGAAATCTGCTTTGTGAAGACCAGAACACACCACATCCTGTCAGCTCATGTTAGTAGCAGTTTGCACAATTCAACATGTTCGGGGTCGTCGGTGTGAGTGATTTAGCTCTGATTGGATGCTCAGTTTAGAGAGAAAGTCAGTGCCCGAGAATCAAAGTGAAAGTGATGAAAATGAGCAATTCAAAATGGCACCGGCAGAAAGCTGGTCTAATATTAAGTTATCTTACCTGAGCATTCAAATTAACAATTATTGTCATAACAACATGAGCTGCAGAAAATAAAGTTATCAATATGACTGATATTCAAAAGGGTAAGCAAGCGCTGCTTTGTTTACATGTTGTATATCTACATACATCTCATATATCCTTGTTTTGGTTTTTCCTTTTTAAAGACTGATATAGACTACGGATACCTGGACACTTGAGAGCGCATACACACAACAGGAAAAAATATCTCATGAGAGGTCGCAGAAACCTTTCCTGCTAAACATTAACAATAATTAGATATTACATTACAATTTGGTAGTAAAACACAAGTGTCACTTATTTTATTGATGCAAAGATGAGTATGTTTATTTTGTACAACATTTCAACTGCTTTTTATCACTTAATTAGAAGCACCTCAAATTACTAAACTGTCATCTGTTAGACACTACCGAACAGATATTTAGAAGTTAATTTTAAAATGCAAAGTACTGACAAAAGTAAAAAAAAACACTGTAAACACTTGCCTATTTACAACACTACAAGTGTGCCCCATATGACACAGTAATGAAGAGTTGTACACACATTTGTGCTCAAGTGCAAAGACTGTAAGTGTGGGTATTTGGACAAGCCCTGAGAATCTGTAAGCACTTCCTATTTCATGTTAGTTGTAAATATGAGAGATTTTATCTGTTTTTATCTGCTGCTATGCTGTATTGTTGAGATGAGTTTGTTGTGCAAGAAAAACTCTCAGCTTTCAAGATTAGACTTTATTGGTCCATTCAACAAAGCTGAGATGCCCGCTGTACCAGTTAAGAGGAGTTGATGCTTCAAAAACCACACACACACTGTGACTGTAATCCATACAACCCCACTGGATAAAGCAATGACTTTTGAAGTGAAAATACTCATAATTTACACTTTTTAAAAATTATTAACTATTGCTTCCGACCAACTGTCATACAGGCGTGAATTTTTGTTAAATATCCTTATGTTTATCTGAGGAAACAAAGTTCAAATGATAGACATTTATTTTTGTCCACCGTATTTTTCAATGCAGAAGTAAGCAGTGTTCAGCTAAATAAAATTATGCTAGTAAAATGTAATAGATTTAATATGTTTTTTGCCAGAACTGAACCAAACCAGAGCCATAACTCCGCCATTCATGAGCCAAGTAATAGATTTTTATGTGGCCCATATATGGGCAGTATGTTTCATTTTAGTAAGGCTGAGTTCTGTTAAGACCTCACTGCCCTAATGTGGCCCACATGCGGCTGACTGTATATGTAAAATTCATATTAACTAGAGAGTAAATCACACACTCAACAACAAAAATGTAAATAAAATAATTTACTTTTGTCAGTGCAGGTTAAATGTGCTTTACAGTTACTCAGTATTGAGTTAGAATATTCTTATAAATATATAACACATATATTTAACATTACAATTTGAGTTGGAATCATTTTTTAAGAATATAAAACAAACACAATTAATATTCAAACCAAAAATTATGAAATGAACAAATTTGAGTTGGAATCCATTTTTAAGAATATTCAACAGATTTACATTTAGCATTAAAAAAAATATTAAATGGACAAATTTGAGTCGGAACCAGTTTTTAAGAAAAAATAACATAAAACTTGAGTGTTGAGTAGAAAAGTGTTGAGAAGAGAAGAGTTGCTTGAGTGTGTTGGTGTTAGTAATGCTGCAAACTGTCTAATGGGGGTCAGCAATGCACTGTTGTTTATTCATTCTCTCTTTCCTCCCATCATCTCAGTCTCCAGACAGGTGCAGCCACTTTATAAAGTTAATTTCAATGTCTTTATCTGAAGCCCTTCCAGTCAGGGGATTCTGCCTGACAGCACCTACAGTGAAGAGAAATGTAATAATTATTATCAGTAGTACAAACTGAAAGGTAGACCTGCAGGATTACACTAAAAATCAAAATGATCAACAATGTGGGATAACCAAATACATGTAATCTGGATTATATAAAGTTCTTACATTTTTTAAATACATTTTCAAACTATTCTTACATTTTACTTATTATATATTATTCACACAATGGCAACAAATTATTCATGATTATCTTATGAATTCTTTTTCATCTTTAAAATTTTCTTTCCTACTGCTAATATAAAGTCTTAAAGTTTTGTGGACATTCACACAAACACCATTTACTAGGCTATACTTACCTCCTGGGCATACAGCATTTGACTTGAAATACAAAAATGATTTAAATTTTCTAAGTATTTTCTCAACATTGCATCAAGTACTCATGAACGGCGGAGTTATGGCTCTGGTTTGGTTCAGTTCTGGCTAAAAACATATGGGCCAATTTTGGGCTGGCGAACAAATACAAATCTGGGCCACACTTTATCTGTAGATTACGGCCAGATACGGGCCAAAGAAAATTTGCTAACTGAGACATGTATAGAAAGCTTGACATGTTGTGATCATTTGAGTTTTTGAAAACCGCTTAAAATGGTTAAAAAAAAAACGGGACTTTGAAATCGGGATTACTACCCTACATCAAAACCCATTTTAAGAAATGTAAGATGATTTTTCTAATGGCTTCGACTGTTATCTTTCACTTCAGGACAGCCTGTATGTTTTACCACAACACAGAGCAGTGAAAAACACTGAACACGTGAAAAAATGTTTTAGAAACGTTTTCACAAATCAATCTCTATCTAAAGTAAGTGATTTTGGATTAACCAGGATTGCGTGATTATTGGAATCTGTCGGAGGGCTACGCAAACACCACATTTAACAAAGAAAAATGATCTAACTCGACGCTTTTCTCAATGAAACAAATAACTAAACATCTAATAACTACAAACACTGAGACATAATCATAAATATTTAAATAAAATTACTTTAAAATGCCAAAATATCACTTACCTGAAGCACTTGTGTGACGGAAAATCCGTGAGGTAATTGCCGCCTTTTGGTCAAATTGACGCGGTCGTCATAGCAACCGAGGTGTGGCCTGCCAGACATCAGCCAAACTTGATGTGTTTTCCAAGTGTAATCCAAATGTTAGCCAGACGTCGATGTTTACCAATGTCAGCCATAGCTAAACCTTACTTGGTTCTAATGTGTTTGTTGTTATCTGGACCATATACCTCAAAAGGAGCTGTGAACCGAGCAATAATTTCCCGCACATTTTAAACTTATGGCAACACATATACGGTAACAATCTGGCCCATATCTGTTCAGCCATGCCATATCTAAGCCATATGTGCCAGCTATCTGCCACATTTGGCCCAAAAGTTCTTGCTATCTGGGTGGATTCTTCACTCGTCTCCTCGTCAGGCGGTCACGAAATTCGCAGCAAGCAGGATTATACGGTAAGTTAATATATGATTATTTACCTTTATTTTTAATAAGTTGTGGTTTAAAGCACATGATTTCACTGTTTAATGCAATATTTGATATGTCGCTGTGTGGGGTAAGCGTTTTATTCTGTGAATGATTAACGAACGTTAGGTAGCAGCTTATAGTGAGGTACTTTTTTGCCTCAACAATCGCTTTATCGTTAAATAAAAGTTGTGTGTGTGCACAAGTTTTATTCGCATATACAGCACACGTCCATTTTTTAACGCTTCATGAAAACAGGCGTAGGTTAGAAATACGGGTTAAGTTCAGTTACTGTCTGAATACTGTATGGCTTTGTAATGTTTTGTCAGAATTATGTCATTTCGTACTAAAATTGATCTTTTAAGGGCATATTTTTTCAAGTCAATGTCTGCGACGTGCCGAATCCAACGATAAATCCGTCATTTTTATGTTGTGCATTTTCGCGCTCTTTTTTTCCTCAGGTAGCTGCATTAGCTCCGCTATGCACCTTACTTGAACTCTCGTGGTGTATAAACAGTGGTGTAGTGCAGGGTATACGCAGATATACGGCTTATGTCCACTTCTTTATCAGTTGGCTTTGCGTGTACCCACTCCTAAATCCCCCCTGTTGCGCATCGAGTAGTGTCCTGCATTAGCCAAAATCGTGACAGTCCACATGAATAGCTAATTTGATCGCATGTGCGTATATGCAAATATTCCTTAAAAACACCCGGTAACGACAGTGATGCGGTCAGAACAGTGGCGGGGGCTTCCTTTTAAATATATTTGATGATTGCGCCTAAATGCGCCCGCGCCCGCTTCGTCCACTCCTCCACCCAGATGCTGCCTGTTCACACGCGAGGGCATGTCAGAGAAAACCCGACCGATTTAATCAGAAACTGCGGAGAATCACGTGATCACCTGATCTGTGTTTAAACGATTGTGCTGCATGTAAACGCATTAACCTGCTTTCTATATAAAATAAGTCATTGTAAAAACAGTTTTGTGAAATTCTGATTTTCTAAATCTGAAATTTCATTCTAGATATGTGAGATTCTTGCTTGTGCAGATGGACAGCTTTGTAATAGAGAAGTTGAAGGAACGGCAGCTTGATACCCTGGTTAAACATTTGAAGGTAAGTTATCATTCAGCAACATTCAATAACCATGATTTGTTTTAGAATTTGATCTTTTCATTAAAATAACCATAGTTACTGGTATTATACATAGTTACTTATTTAACCACATTTTGTGTGTGTGTGTGTGTGTGTTTTTTTTTTTTTTTTTTTTTCAAATTTGATCAGATTTCACAAGACTTCAGGAAGCTACATCCAGAGGCAGACTTTCTGTAGACTGGGCTACATTTGCAAGATGGAAAGGTGCATTAAGCTGGGTGACATGACTTCAGGTAAAGTATTTCCTATAATATGTCAATCTATACAAAATTTTCATATGAAAGTGTTTCACTGTGTTGTTTTGATTATGAGATAAGTTTCACAGTTTGCACTGTATTATTCTTATGGTCTAGATGTTAAAGGGGAGAGTGCTTTCAAACCACAGAATTCTGGAAGCCATTCATTGACATACAAACCTGTAAGTTATGGTTTACTTTTTCTATATATATATGTATAATGAATTTTTGGAAATGCAAACTGATACTTCCCACTGACACACTACAGCAAAAAATAGAAATCACTGAATTAGATTTGTTTAGATGGTGAAAATACTAGTGTTCCAATCATTTTGGCCACCACTGTATGAAGTGTTCAGATGTAAAAGACTAAAAATGTGCAGTTTGAAATTTTCTTCTGAAATGAGTATATTTTAAGGCCTAAGTGTCTTCAAGACTAAGTGTTGTATAATTAACAGGTGGGGACCAGCATGGTGGGTTTGTGCCTTGGGGTTGAGACAACGACATCCCAGACCTTCGCCCTTTGTTACGGACTGTGCCACTGAAGCCACTGACTTGTTGCCTGGAAATTTCTCCAGCTTGCAGTATATTATATTGATGGACATAAGTCTTCATGTGTGATTTTTTTTTTTTTTTTTTTTTTTTTTTAAGGCCAACTGTTTTTTCTGACCACTTGTAACATGTTTTAAATTGTCATATGTATTGTCTGGTGGACACTTGTTTGGCTTAGTTTTAATAGCACAATGTTTGGAATGATTCTCATGTGGTAATCATTAATTTTTGAGTGTTCTGCTGCTGCAGTGTTAAAGAATCGGAATCTACAGTGCCTGGTTTACACAGTTTTGTGTTTTAAAGTAACTGATCTACTAAAATTGTTGTTTTATGTGCCTGTAATGGTTGGATAAAATGTTTTACAGCTGCACTCATTTGAAAATTGTTTTAAAAAGAAATAAAACTCATTAAATTGATGTTTACAGTTGCATTTTTTTGTTTTTCTAACTGTATTACAGAAAAGCAATAATAATTTTACATTCTTCTGTGATTATTTATTATTATTGGTAAATATAAAGGTAGCAAGGCAATAAGACAACAAATAACCCAATGATTAGGTTATGTTTAACCCAGCAACACAGTTAACCTGACCCACTGGTTGGGTCAAATAAACAACCCAGCATTCTGGGTCAAATGGTTAAACCCAGCACTTGGGTCAAAACAACCCAACGCTGTCCCATAGTTACCCAGCGGCTGGGTTAAGGTTGGGTTATTTTTTAACCCAGCACTTTTTAGAGTGTGTATTTGTCACCTAAACACATATGATTCATTACTGTACATAACTTCCTGGAAAAAAAAAACACATGCAAAAATATCTTTAATTATTAATTTGGTTTGGCACATTCACCACAGTGAATGTAGTGTGGACTGAGACTGAATTCAGAAGGTCCAGTATGGTGACAACACTAACCATAAGCTCTGCTTTGTGTTCCTGTGTTTGAGATCATTTCTAGAAGTCAAATGATCCATGAATATTTTATTACTGCTTTGGACATTTCTATTTATTTGTAGGGGAAGAGAAATGATCTGCTGTAATAATTAACGTCTCGGTTACGTATGGTAACCCTCGTTCCCTGATGGAGGGAACGGAGACGTTGTGTCGAGTAGTGTACGACACTAGGGGTCGCTCTTGAGAGCCCAAACACCTCTGACAGTT
>NW_026128818.1:0-6643 GCF_022985175.1 Labeo rohita
GCTAAAGCATGTTATTAATGCAATGAAACAGGAAGCTACCGTAACTCAGGCATGCAATGTCCAATCTGCCCCAAACTTAACAGGTTTGATAAGAGTCCTGGTCTGAACACATTTACGTAACAATATTCAGTTATAGTCATAGCGCCACCTACTGTCAACAGGAAGTGACGTTTAACACTGTGATACACTATTAGCAACACACTAAAATAAGCCACTGAGTGCTAAACTTGCTAAAAACACACTCAAACATGCTAGCAACACTTACTAAGTGCTAAAGCATCTTGTTAAAGCCATGAAACAGGAAGTTGTTGCAATTCCTGCAAACAATGTCCAATCTTCCCCAAACTTCACATGTTTGATAAGAGTCCTGGCCTGAAGATATCTACATGCTCATATTCAGTTAAAGTCATAGCGCCACCTGCTGGCAACCAGAAGTGACATGTTTAACACTGTGATGGTCTATTAAAAGCACAGCAAAATATGCCATATTGTGCTAAATATGCTAGAAACACTTTCTAAGTGCTAATGCATGCTATTAATGCCATGAAACAGGAAGTTGTTGTAACTCAGCCATACAATGTCCGATCTGCCCCAAACTTCATATGTTCGATAAGAGTCCTGGCCTCAACACATCTAAAGGCCAATATTCCATTACAATTATAGCGCCACCAGCTGGCAACAGGAAATGACTTGTCTTACACTAACTCAAGCATACCATGTTCAATCTGCAACAAACTTCATATGTTTGATAAAAGCGCTGACCTGAAGACATCTACATGCCAATATTCAGTTATAGGCATAGTGCCACTAATTGGCAGCATGAAGTTTGGCACATCTAAATGACTTTGATATATTCCTCCCAAATGTACTATGTTAAAAGCATAGTGCCCACTGTTCGCTGTTTCCCTAAAGCCAGCGGTCGGCGGTGAGCCCGGGTGCGAGGGCCCGTTCATCGCTGCTTGCAGCTTTAATTAGGGCCCGAGCCCTAAAAGGGCGAAGGCCCTATTGTTTTCCTTAGGATTTTTTGTTATTCTTCTTCTTCTTATTATTATTACTTGTCAAGGTTTTGGGGGGTTTTGGGGCCCTTAACATGCTCAAAAACTCTTGAAAATTGGCACACACCTTGGATTCTGCGGCCATTAGGGCCGGGCAGAGACTGGTATATGGGCGTGGCAAGGGGACTCTACAGCGCCCCCTAGAATTTGGAGGGTAATGTAGCACACATAATTGCACATACACATATGAAACTCGGTACACATATAGAACTCATCAGTCCTAGGTTTTTACCCAATTGCCACCAAACTCAGTCAACCTGATCTCAAGACATTGGGGAAGAAAAATTGTGAGGGGATTTTTGATATCTCGAACGGTTTGGCCGTGGCGAGGCGATGAAATTATGGCGAGAAATGAGAAACAGGAAATGGCTAATAACTACTGCACACATTGTCTGATTCGGATGAAACTTCAGAGGTTTGTTTGTTGTATGATGCCAATCACATAGATGTGACTATTAGGAGTCAAAGTTATAGCGCCACCAACTGGCAACAGGAAGTGTGTCTCTTTTAAAAGTGCTTTGATATCACATGGTTATTTTTACCCGATTTGCTTCAAACTTCATCAGAATAATGTCACAACATGGCTGATGAGAATCTGTAAAGGGGTTGTTGATACATTAAATGCTGTTGCCATGGCAACATGTCAAAATTTAACATTTGTTTCCTGTGCTTTTGGGGAACTTAGTAAGCTTAGATTTTCATGAAACTCAACACACACATCAGTATTAATGATAGTTAGACACTGGCAAAGGCTCATAAATGGGCGTTGAGGAGGCACTCTATAGCGCCACCTTTTGTCAATAGTCGGGGGGTTAGTTTAAGCTACAGACACCAAACTCGGTATCTATATTGTTCCCATCAAGCTGGACAACTTTCTAATTTACATCCATTAGCTGCGACCAACAGGAAGTCTGCTATTTTGATTTGAATGTGGATTTTTGGAAAAATCAGGCTATAAACAAATTCATACTCCTCCAAGCAGGAATAAGTAGTTCACACCAAACTTTGTAAACACAATCCCAACTTACTGAAGATGTTAAATTGTGAGCGGATTTGGGATATTGTGACGCGGCCAGAGAAGACTCGTGAGGCGTGGGATCCATCTGCAACAGCTTTATTGAATCGGACAGAGTAAACAAGCGGGGGTCACCAACAGCAGACAGGGACAGAGAAGGTAAATCCAATAGAATGGTCAAAGTCCAGGCAAGGGGTCGAGGCTGGCGGCGATCAATAGCAATAGTCCGAGAGGGAAGCGAGGGTCGGTGGAAGGCAGGCAGCAATGAATCACAAACGAGGTTAACAGTCCGGTTGGCAACGATAAAGGCAGTCCGATTGAAAACGCTCAGAGTTGGGTACATGACCAGCAAAACTTCGCAACGGTTGTGCCGGCGAGGCACGCTGAAATGGCCGCCGAAAAGGAAGTGACCCGGGAGCACCCGGAACAGGAAGTGGGCGCCCAGGTACGGGATTATGGGAAATGTAGTTAGTACTTGGGTGAAGGCTCCCGCTGGTGCGGGACGGGGGAAGCCACAGAGACCGTGCCTGTGACAGAGCCCCCCCCCCTGCGAGTGCCTCCTGGCACGAGGAGGCGGCCGACGCCGGGGTCTACCCCTGGCACGGGGTGCTGGTCGATCCGGGTGGGCCAAGTGGAAGTCCGCGGTGAGAGAGGGATCCAGGATGTCTTCAGCGGGCACCCAGGACCGCTCTTCGGGGCCGTAACCCTCCCAGTCGACCAAATACTGCAAGCGACCGTTCCGGCGTCGGGAGTCCAGTAGGGAGCTGACTCTGTAAGCCTCCTCGCCGTCGATGATCAGGGGGGCGGATCTCTGCGGGCCGGTCTCGTCTAGGCTCTCCCCCCCATCCGGGGAACCAGCGGGCTTTAAAAGGGAGACATGGAACGTGGGTGAGACACGGTATTCTGCGGGTAATGCGAGTCTATAAGATACAGGGGTAATCTGGCGTATGATTTGAAAAGGACCCACGTACCTGGGGCTCAGCTTTTTGCTGGGTAGGCGGAGGCGCAGATCCCGGGTCGAGAGCCAGACCCAGTGTCCTGGCTCATAGGGTGGATGAGGGCGGCGGCGTCGATCAGCTTGGGCCTGGGTGCGGCGGATCGCTCTCTGGAGATGTACGTGTGCTTGGTTCCAGGTGGCGTCGCTTCGTTCAAACCAGGAATTGATAGCTGGTAACTCTGAGGGCTCCCCTGACCAGGGGAACAAGGGGGGCTGGAATCCGAGCACACACTGGAAGGGTGTAAGGTTGGTAGATGGCTTGCGGAGCGAATTCTGGGCGTATTCGGCCCAGAGGATGAACCGACTCCAATCCTCCTGATGATCGTGACAGTAAGATCGAAGGAAGCGGATCAGTTCCTGGTTGAGCCTCTCCACTTGGCCATTGGCCTCTGGGTGGTATCCTGACGTTAAGCTGACATTGACACCCAGAAGACGGAAGAAGTTGGTCCATACACTGGAGGTGAACTGCGGGCCTCTATCGGAAATGATGTCTTCCGGGAGACCATAAAACCGGAATACGGAGTTGCACAAGGCCTCAGCTGTTTCCATGGCGGTGGGTAGTTTAGGGAGAGGGATGAGGCGGCAGCCCTTTGAGAAACGGTCGATGACGGAGAGAATAACAGTATGGCCCTGGGACGGGGGAAGGTCGGTGATAAAGTCAACCGCTATGTGGGACCAGGGACGCCTTGGTTGAGGCAGCGGTTGCAGGAGACCAGCGGGCAAGAGTCGGGAAGTCTTTGTGGTGTTGCAGGTAACGCAGTTCTTAACAAAGGCCGTGGCGTCGGTGCGGAGAGAAGGCCACCAGAAACGGTTGTGTAAGAGGTCAGTGGTGGTTTCAATACCTGGATGGCCGGAGCTTGGGGTGGAGTGAACTTCTGAGAGGATTCGTGGGCGGAGCGCGAGGGGCACGTAGGTGAGGTCCCTGGGACAGTCTGCTGGCGGGGGGTCCTGGGCCTGGGCCTCCGTGATCTCAGTCATGACGTCCCAGGTGACTGGTGCAAGGAGTACGGAGGAAGGCAGGATGGTGGTAGGTGGTTGAGAAGCGTGGTCTGGTTCATGCATCCAGGACAGTGCGTCAGCCTTATGGTTCTGAGAGCCTGGGCGGTATTTAATGGTGAAATTGAAACGGGTAAAAAACAGGGCCCATCTGGCCTGACGATGGTTGAGCACCTTTGCGGAGCGGAGATACTCCAAGTTCTTGTGATCGGTCAGTATGACGAAGGGGTGTTGGGACCCCTCCAACCAATGTCTCCACTCCTCTAAGGCAAGTTTGATGGCAAGGAGCTCCCGGTTGCCGACGTCGTAATTCTTCTCGGCAGGACTGAGCTTATGGGAGAAGAAGGCGCATGGGAAGGTCTTGGGAGCTGACCCCTGCTTCTGAGAAAGCACCGCCCCAACACCGGTGCTAGAGGCGTCTACTTCGACCAGGAAGGGCTGTTGGGGGTCAGGGTGGTGCAACACCGGTGCCGTAGTGAACCTCACCCGGAGCTCGTCGAAGGCGCGGGAGGCGTCCGAGGTCCAAGTGAGACGGGTCTCGCCCCTTCTGACCATGGACGTGAGTGGAGCGGCCACCGTGCTGAAGTTTCGGATGAATCGGCGGTAGAAGTTGGCGAAACCAAGGAAGCGCTGCAATTCTTTGAGGGTTCTTGGCCGGGGCCAGTTGCGTACCGCATTAACCTTGCTCTCGTCCATGGCCACGCCCTCCGGACTGATTACATACCCTAAGAAGGCTATGCTCTCCTGATGGAATTGGCACTTCTCCTCCTTGGCGAATAGTTTGTGCTGAATGAGTCGTTGGAGAACTGATCTGACATGTTGAACATGTTCGGCATGTGAGTTGGAGAAGATGAGAATATCGTCAATATAAACGATGACCCACCGTCCCAGCATGTCCCTGAACACGTCGTTTACGAAGGCCTGGAAGTATGAAGGACTGTTGGCCAGGCCGAAGGGCATAACCCGGTACTCGTAGTGCCCAGACGTGGTGGAGAAGGCCGTTTTCCACTCATCCCCAGCCCGGATGCGGATGAGATTGTAGGCCGAACGAAGGTCCAGCTTGGTGTACCAACGGGCGGACCGGAGCTGTTCCAGGGCCGGAGGGACGAGAGGGAGAGGATACCGGTACTTGACAGTTACTTCGTTGAGAGAACGGTAGTCGATGCATGGTCGAAGGCCCCCGTCCTTCTTCTTCACGAAGAAGAAACCCGCTGAAAATGGTGAGGTTGAAGGACGAATGAACCCCTTTGCCAGCTCCTCCTTGATGTACTCCTTCATGGCCTCTGATTCGGGCTGTGACAGTGGAAAGATGCGGCCACGAGGCGGAGTGGCTCCAGGTATAAGCTCAATGGCGCAGTCCCCGGGCCTATGAGGTGGAAGTTCCGTGGCCTTGATTGTGCTGAAGGCCTCCAACAGATCCTGATATTCAGCGGGTACGGTACTGCATGGTGATGGTGTGGTTGGCCTGGGAGGTGACGGTGGGGTTGACTGGAAACAGTGCTGCTGACAGTAGGGTGACCAGTGCGTGATGGACCCCCTGGCCCAGGAGATGGTGGGTTCGTGAAGGTGGAGCCAGGGGTATCCCAGGATGAGCGGAGTCTGTGGTGATGAGATGACGAAAAACCTGATGGTTTCCTGATGGCCGGGTTCCAGACGCAGCGTGAGATCTTGAGTGATGTGGCTGACGTGACCGGTCCCTAATGGTCTCCCGTCGAGGGCGGCCACTGCCACGGGGAAAGAACATGAAAGAACGGGCAGCTGGTTAACTTTCACAAAGTCTTTGTCAATGAAATTCCCGGCAGCGCCGGAATCTATTAATGCGGTGGTTTTCACAGATACGCCCTTTACATCCAGCAAAACAGGTATCTCACAACGGTTTATGGCAGACTTTGAAACACTCACCGCAGTGGGGGATCGAGGAGGTCGCGTTGGGCAGGTGGATCGAATGTGTCCCGCTTGGCCGCAATACAGGCACAAATTGTTGCGAAGCCACCTCTCCCTCTCCTCAGTGGTGAGTTTGGTGGTTCCCACCTGCATCGGTTCGGGCGGTGCGGCGGCCGAGGCCTGGGGTTGGAATGGTGCGGCGATGGGACGATAGGGCTTTCGGGCGCGCATCACATTGTCGATCCGGATCGACAGATCAATGTACTGGGTGAGGGAGAGACCTTCGTCCCGACAAGCCAGTTCCACCTGCAAGTCGGAGTTCAAACCCTTGCGGTAATGGAGTTTGAGAGGGCCGTCATTCCATCCGCTCTGGGCCGCCAGCGTGCGGAACTCCAACGCGTAGTCGGCCGCTGTGCGGCGCCCCTGACGCAGCGCCACGATCTGTTCGCCTGCCTCGCTGCTTTCGGGAGTGGGTTGGAACACCTCCTTAAAGCTCCGGAGGAAAGTCGCAAAGGTGGGGTAAGTGGATTGTCCCAGATCCCATACCGCAGTGGCCCACTCCAACGCCTTCCCGGTTAGGAGTGAGCAAACAAACGCTATTTTGCTCTCGTCCGTGGCGTAGAGGTTGGGTTGTTGGTTAACGAAAAGCGTACATTGCAGTAGGAAACCTTTGCACTTACTTGCAGTCCCATCAAA
>NW_026128819.1:0-6640 GCF_022985175.1 Labeo rohita
CTATAAGAACTGAGCAGTTTAGTCAAAATTTTCTGAAGAGACTCGACTTTATATGATGATCGGATCTAACTTAGCTTTTATTCACATATACACATTCGACAGAGCAGATCAGTTATGTTAAGTGGAAGCTCAAGCATTCTTTCCCGATGTGTGAGAACCAATGAGGTTCATTCTTGTGCTACGCAGCATGTTTGAGCTTCAGCAAAAGCCAATGAGGTTTGTTCTTATGTGTCAAGCAAGTATATAGAAGAAAATGAATGACAAATGTCTTTGAAATAAAAAAGCATGTTGAATTGCATTAACTGAAAAAAATAATGCATTGAATTAACATTTTAATGCCTTGTATTTTCAGGACTTGCATTTTTAGGCTCTAAAATAGTTGTTTATTCAAGCTGAGAATATTTCAATTCAAAATATTTCACAAACTTGCTCCATTTCTGCAGATCCGTTTTTGTGAATGAATGACTTGTGCTACTACTGGGGCCCGTTCTTCGTACATCGCTAACTCAGTTGCTCATCCTGGACTTGCTGTCATAGCAACAGGTCCTTAAGCTTTAACCTGCTTAAGAGCAGGCTTATTTCATGTAAACAGGATTAGATTGCATATAAGCAAATTGCATTTAAGCAGAATTGATACTTAAAATCTGTCCCAACCACTACTACTTTATTACAAGAGTACTATTGACCCAGGGACAATAATTTAAAATAATAATAATTAAAAAAAAATGTATTTGAAAATAATATAATAATGTTGTGTAATCTATAATAGACAGCCAGGTTTACTCATTAAAAGAGTTATTCGTCATAAAATAATTACTTTCTAAATGTATTAGAATCTTACACAAGTTATACAGATAATGTAGAGGCGTGCATTAATTTGAGTGATGACAGCTATTATGGGAGTGGCTTTATGGAGCACATGAGATACAGATAACGTGAGATCTTGACCCTTAAGAAATTTTAATTAATGCTGTCACGTAGCAAATTTGTTTCAAATCTAAAATTAAATGAATTGCTAATTATTACATTGAAATAATAAAAAAAAAGTAAAGTCTGTACAAATATTAGAAATCGTGAAAATAAATAATTGGGAATAATGTAAAAAAATAAAATAAAATAAAATAAAATAAAAACAGTGCACATTTCATTGATCTATTATAACATGATGTAGTTTTGTTAGCTTGGCTGTTTCCTTATAAAAGTCCAGAAATTTGTCATGTTTTTCGTCAGGTGTGTTTTTTAATCATATGATGTCATTATGTTGCTGTCTTGCCGCCAGCCAATTGCTGCATTGCTGATCATGGTTTTGAGTATCGATACATAGCCCCTTTTAAACCAACAGATAACTCAATCCAGCCATACTAATCATCAACAACAGGTGCGTTCGAAGAACCGAATTAGCCAGGTCATGATTAGCGCGATTATGTCATCTTGGATGTGTCATTTGATCTCGGATGTAATAAGCAACGTACGAAGAACGGGCCCCTGGTCGCTTTGGCCTTCATCAACAGCCGCTTGCGCCACCTGCTGGTGAGCGACTTATAGCACCTGGAGATTGTGCATCGGCGCTCTACTCTTATTCCTTCAGCTCCCGGCTGTGAAATGCCGAATTTTCTTTCAAATTTGAACCACTGAATTTGTGGAAGCGTGAAATAAAATGGACCAAAATTTGCCTGTCGAATATTATACATCGTATTTTCAAACAGACTGAATATTTGGGAAGTGAATTCTGGAAGGTTAATATTAATTTTTGAATTTTTAGTTATGAAAATGTTTGTGAAATATTTTGAATTGAAATATTCACAGCTTAAATAAACAACTATGTTAAATTTGAGAGCCTAAAAATGCAAGCCCTGAAAGTACAAGGCATTAAAATGCAAGCACTGTTAATTCAATGCATTATTTTTTTCAATTAGTGCAATTCAACATGCTTTTTTGTTTAAAGACATTTGTCATTAATTTTCTTCCATATTATAAGTACTTCTGTTTATGCTCATTGAACAACATTTATATGTGAATAAAATGCTACATTCGAACTGTTAATCATATAAAGCATGGCTCTTCAGAAAATTTGCATTAAAAACTGCTTTATTATGAACTTTATAAAGCATCAAAGTGGTAGTTGCATGGACTGTCAAAGGAGGGACAGAAATCTCTCAGACTTCATTTAAAATTGGTTCATTTGTGCTTTAAAGATTAATAAATGTCTTGGAGTGCCAAACAAATAAATGGCTGAATTTTCATTTCAGTGGTGTGGGATTGTTGATGGAAAGTGATTGGATCTTCCTGGATCTTCAAGGCATCTTCATCCTCCAGATCCTGTGAAGTAAAAACAGTTTGGACAAAGATTTTACTTTAATTTAATTTAATTTAATTTAATTTAAAGTGATAATCTAGAGCAGTGGTCCTCAAATCTGGCTCAAACTCCTGTGATTTTCTAATGATCCTGAAGACACTGATTAGCACGTTCAGGTGTGTTTGATTAGGGTTAGAGCTAAACTCTGCAGGAAAGTATCCCTGATTCAGAGTGATTCATTGCTTTATTCTATTCTATTCTATTCTATTCTATTCTATTCTATTCTATTCTTAGTATTATTATATTCTAAAACATCTGTTTGTCTATTAAAATAAAGAAAAATAAGTTAATTAATTGTTAACTGGTAAGTAGTAGGAACACAGTAATTATATTTCATTCATTCCCCATTACAATAGTGCCCTTACAACATTCCAGCATCAATGTGGTCAAATTTAACATGATTCTAATGCTGCATTCACGCCATGCCGTATTTCCGAGATGAAAACGTGACATTCTACTCTATCTGAATTATGTGTTTCTATGGGAACACTATTAACGCCAAAGCCCTTACGTGTTCCTGAACTCTTTGTTTACAGATTGTAAACTCGGAATGTTTTTAGAATTACGACTTAAACCAGTTACAGATGTACCACGTGACCACCGTCAGGTTCTTTTTAGGCGCTTCCTCCGAGTACGACAACATGGAAAGCTATGAGTAAAATGTCACGTGTTGTCATTTTAATCTTGTCCCTTGCTCCTCACATGATAATTCTTAAGTAGTGCCCCAGTAATAATGAGAGCTCAATTTTGACGTCAAACTCCTTAAAATTTAAGCAAAAAAGCAGCGATTAGTGCATGGCATGTTACCCAAAACGTTCAGTCATTTAATGCTTTAGGATAAACTTTTTTTCAAAACATTTAAAGACATATTTCATATAATTTCAACATATAATTAAATAAAAGACACAAGTACTGTATATTTACATTGTATACAAGCAGTAAATTCGAATCAAGGAGTTCCATAATGAAACTGATTAAGGTATACAATTATGTAAAACAGCTAATAAAACAAACATGTAATGTTAACGTTATATTCGTGATGCCATCTTTTGTGATATTAAAGCATCCCACCACGAATCTGTTCATATTTAATGTATTTCTTACCTTTTTCGGTGCCGCTGGCCTCTGACAGAGAAGATTCACGACGGAGACGCGACTGAGTCATAAATGAGCTCAATACTGATGTCTTAAAAATGAAAGAAAAAAAAAAGCGAATACCGCATGGCACTTTCTCCAAACTCCCGACGAACTCCGACACAGAAACGTCTCCTCCGATCACGCCAGCTGATCAGATATTTGATTGCGGTCAAGCCAGCCGCGTTTTAAATTTCAATGCGCGCATATTTCTATGCAGGGCCGTTTGAAAGAAATTGGGGGCCCCAAGCAAAATGGACATGGAGGCCCCCCGCACGCACGCAAAGGAACCACAGCATAGCCATACAGTTTAAATTCACTCACACTTTATATAAATAAAAAAGGTTTACAGTGCAAATACTGCTGTAAGAGGTCACTTTTAACAGCTCAGCTCAGGTCAGTGAGAGAAATTCACTCTACCTTCATCAGTGGAGGTATCCTTAGGAAGAGCCTGAGGGCTGAGAAATTTAAGCAAAGCACCTTGAGGGAGAAAGAAAAGATGGTAACACTTTATAATAATAACAATCATTAATAGAAGGTAAATTGACAGTTAATTAATCTTTAGTCTTTAGCTATGCATTTACTGAATGAGCACTGTGCAGCTGTTCGTCCGACTGTACTGACAGTATACAGTACAGTACTGTATTTTATTTTATTTTTCTAAACTGTTTTAATTATTCTTATTTCTTTTTATTATTTTAATTTCTTCTATGTAAAGCACTTTGAATTGCCATTGTGTATGAAATGTGCTATATAAATACACTTTTTACTGTTAACAAACAATGAAATTATAATTAAATGTTTACTAATTATTAGTAGTGCTGTGAGTCGACTACCAATGCTTAAAAACATCCCAAGCTAATGTTTGATGCACAGAATTTATTGTGTGGTTTTCCTAAATAGATTATCACAGTGGAATAGTTAGTATAGCATGCTATGCCACTTTCATCAAAACCTATTACAAAGCTATAGCAATGTCATGTCATTAAATATGATAAACAGCGATTCTGGAACAGATCTGCGTCTTCCTTATCCCGTTAAAAAACATATTACAGTATGTAACCATATTCCGTCCGTTCAAAAAAAAAGTTGCTCTAACTGTTCGTTACAAGCAGCATTTGCTGTCAGGCAGGTAGCTTAGCTAACATACATAAACATATTTCTGCTAGCCTACCTGCTGCAAAATTGCACCATTTGTACAAGACAAGTAGAGCTATTTTATGTGTGTAATTTATCACTTACCACTGTCTTGTTTTTTTCTTACCCTCCTCTTCCTTTCTCTTCTTTCTTTTTTGGCTTCCTGAAGCATAATTCCGCTTCATGACTGCAGAGGAAGTTTTGTATTTTGCCGGCAGCAGAGATCGCGTGGTTGGCTGGCTGCTGCCAGCCAGGGGGGCGCCCCCTTGAGGGGGATCCCGATAACAGTGTCATTGCACTTTACTGCATTCACTATCAATGGGGCGCTCACACAGTTTGTCGCTGCATTTTATTCTTAACCAGTCGTTGTCTTGGGGCCCCAGGCCAGCTCGGGGCCCCAAGAAATTGCTTGGTTTGCCTGCCTTGTCGCGACGGGCCTGTTTCTATGATTACGGTAGTTTCAGAAACAACACAGAGAGAACGCGCTTTCACTTCAGACGCCAAAAAATGTGGCTAGAAGGGATACAGCTCCAACCGGAAACTAACAATGAAATGATACTGGATTGGGTTTTTTTTAACGTCTACACCTACCCCAACCCTAAACTTAGCCCTTACTAATACAAAAACAGTTTTATTGTTGTACAGTGTAACAAAAACAACGTTAGATTGATGTGCGCATGCAGCTAGAGCTGTGTTCCTTCTAGCCTTAACCCAAAAACTAATAGTTTGGGTTAAGTTATATTTGAGATAATATAACATGACATTTCTCGAGATTTTTATTTATTTATTTTTTTTTTCAAATCAACAGATTCATAGAAAAAGATATATGGGATATTATTACACTTTAGAGGGCTATAAAGACCCCATCTCTAATAAGTAGAAAAAAAAAAACAATGGTCAGTTCTTATACAGGACATACATACACATGCCTCTTTTGAAACCATTTTACTGCAGCGCTTTCGAAATATGGGACATTATTACACCTTACAGAGGTATGAGACCCCATTTCTAATAAGTAGAAAAAAACAATGGTCAATTTGTTTATATGACGTTCCATTGTATATGCACACCTCATATGAAACCATTTTACTGCTGCATTTTTGAGATATGGGACATTATTACACTTTACAGGGCTATAAAAACCCCATTTCTAGTTAAGTTTTAGTTTAGTTTATTCATCCCTTAGGAAATTTAGTTTGCACAGGTGTCACACTTCACATTAACAGTAACACAGTCGCACACATAAACATTAAAAAAAAAAAATCATCAATTCAAATTCCAACATCTCAGATTCAGCATGTTTACAGATGATTTAAAATAGAAATAGCAGTTGATATAAATGAGTTCTTAAACCTCCTTGTTCTCCCCCTCTTGCTCTATATCTACACCCTGATGGAAAGACAACAAACTCTTTATGTAATGCACTGTAAAAAAAAAAACCGTAAAAAAACGGTAATTTTCTGGCAACGGGGGCGCCAGAAATTTTCTGTTAAAAAACGGAAAAAAACTGTAAGGAAAAAAAATGTTGATAAACCATAAAAAAACAGTAATTTCTTATTTTACAATTACAGATTATTACTGCAATTCTACATTGGATGTCTTTATAATTACATGACATGTTTTACTTTTAACATATAATAACCGTCAGAAAACAATAATACACTGTTAAAATAGAATAATTATCTTTAAAGAATGATTTAAAAATGCTTAAGAACAGATAATTACTGTTGTTTTATAATAAAATCACTGTAAAACTAAGTGCAATAAAATGTTATATATAGATTATATATTTATTATTAATAGTATTTATTTATTTATTTCTGGTATATGTAGGTTAAACTGCAAAAAGATTTAAATGAATAAAAATACAAAACCATAATGTTTTGCTGGCTTGAGTTTTTAATGTTTGTAATTTGCAAATAACATATGACACCATTTAACATCTTAGCAACATTGTAGAATACAGTTGTTAACCAATTTTTTTTAGCCAATAATCAGTGCAATAATACTGTG
>NW_026128820.1:0-6630 GCF_022985175.1 Labeo rohita
CTGCCTGTCTTGGATTTCTCTTTTGTCTTGTTGTTTGGACTCTGTTTGCTCCTGGTCTGGATTTATCACCTGTCGGTGGGATACCCATTTGCCTCGCCCCCAGGATTCCGTTTGGACAATATCAGCATAAATCCTTATAATTTTTTGTTGTAAATACATTAAAGTAACTTGTCACTATCATTGAAGACCAGCAATAATAATTTTAATTTTGATTACATAATAACGGCAAAATATACAGTTGCATCTCAGTAAATTAGAATGTCGAGGAAAAGTTCATTTGTTTCAGTAATTGAACTCAAATTGTGAAACTTGTGTATTAAATAAATTCAGTGCAGTAGTTTAAGTCTTTGGTTCCTTTAATTGTGATGATTTTGGCTCACATTTAACAAAAACCCACCAATCTCAACCCACCATCTCAACAAATTAGAATATGGTGACATGCCAATCAGCTAATCAACTCAAAACACCTGCAAAGGTTTACTGAGAAACCTGCAATCCCTGTATCTGAACATTGTTGTGGACATTGTTGTGCCATGCCACACTGTCAGAATCATTAAGGGAACATGATGGTAAATTTCTGTTAATGCTTTGGCCTACAAATTCACCTAACCTAATTCACATAAACCCAATAGAGCAAGGGTGCCCAAACTCAGTCCTGGAGGGCCTGCAGAGTTTAACTCCAGCTTTCCTTAGCACACCTGCAGGAAAGTTTCTATTTCTTCAGCTTAATTAGCTGGTTCAGGTGTGGCCTTGTCAAATCAATGCCTTCTCGCATGGTCAAATTTTTTGTGAGCAAAAGGAGGTTCTACATGTTATAAGGCCATAATGAGGCCCATCATTATATCTAATAAAACTATAATCTCTCATATTGAATGTAGTGATTTTACTAGTTTACTAGATCTTGTCAAAATAAATTTTGCTTACTGAAGCTTTCTTTCTTTTCATATATATATATATATATGTATGTATGTATATATATATATATATATATATATATATATATATATATATATATATATATAATGTATGTATGTATGTATGTATCACAGCACTTTCCTGTTGTTCGTATATTTTGTTTCCACTATTCAAAAAACAAAAAGGAGCTTCAATGTATAAATATAGCTGCAAGCAGCGATGGGCGGGCCCTCGCCCCAGCGCATCCGCAACCCTGGTGCCATCAGAAAAACGGTGCCCAGCGGGCACATGCATTGACAGTAACCCTGTACCGGTTTGGATTGAAGGGTCACAGCAATGAAAGGGTTAAAAGCAAAGTGCTTGTAAGTCATTCTGGTACACTGAGAATGAGCTGAAAAAGATTCCTTATCCTATGAGGTCATCTTGTGTTCATCCTTGGTATTACAGTCTTCATCTGCTAGATTACAGGTGTGATATTTTAAATGTTTCTGCAGTCTCTGAAAACATGATAAACATATTTCCTAAGAATGACTTGTTTTTCATATGTAAAAAAAGTTGTGAAGAGTTAGGATAATGCATTTTAAATGCACTCTCTCTCTGTCACACACACACACAGCCACTCAACTACCTCAGTCACACTTACACACACACATACACAGACTTAAGCCCATCCCCCGACACAGAGTTAGAGTGAGAGAGTTAGAGTGAGAGCAGATGTTGAATAGTTTTTTAATTTTCTATTTTTTGTAGACTATTTTATATTGATGGAAGTAAGCATTTATTTGTCAGACTGACTAGTTCTGTGTATGTAAAAAATTTTAAAGTGTTTGGATGCTGCATTTTAAAATTAGGTTCATGTTTTTTTACTGATAGTTTAAAAAATCACCATAAATCAACCGTTCAAGATATCCCAAATCCGCTCGCAATTTAACATCTTCAGTATGTTGGCATCATGTTGACAAAGTTTGGTGTGAACTACTTATTCCTGCTTGGAGGAGTATGAATTTGTTTATAGCCTGATTTTTCCAAAAATCCACATTCAAATCAAAATAGCCGACTTCCTGTTGGTCGCAGCTAATGGGTGTAAATTAGAAAGTTGTCCGGCTTGATGAGACCAATATACATACCAAGTTTGGTGTCTGTAGCTAAAACTAACCCCCCAACTTTTGACAAAAGGTGGCGCTATAGAGCGCCTCCTCCACGCCCATTTATGAGCCTTTGCCAGTGTCTAACTATCATTAATACTGATGTGTGTCTTGAGTTTCATGACAATCTAAGCTTATTAAGTGCCTCAAAAACACAGGAAACAAATGTTAAAGTTTGACACGTTGCCATGGCAACAGCATTTAATGTATCCACGATCCCTTTACAGATTCTCATCGGCCGTGTTTTGACATTATTCTGATGAAGTTTGAAGCAAATCGAGTAAAATTAAGAGGCTGATTTAAAAGCATTTTGAAAACGACACACTTCCTGCTGCCAGTTGGTGGTGCCCGGTCTCTGCGGTGTCCTAATGACCGCAGATTCCAATGTGTGTGCCGATTTTCAAGAGTTTTTGAGCATGTTAAGGCCCCCAAAATGCCCCATTTAGTCGAAAAAAATAAATAAATAAATAAATATAGCTGCAAGCAGCGATGACGGGCCCTCGCCGCCAGTGCATCCGCAACCCTGGTGCCATCAGAAAAACGGTGCCCAGCGGGCACATGCATTAACAGTATCCCTGTACCAGTTTGGATTGAAGTGTCACAGCAATGAAAGGGTTAAAATCGAAATGCTTTTAAGTCATTCTGACACAATGAGAATGAGATAGGATTAGAGTTGAAAAGATTCCTTATCCTATGAGGTCATCTTGTGTTCATTCTTGGTATTACAGTCTTCATCAGCTAGTTTACAAGTGTGATATTTCAAATGTTTTTGCAGCCTCTGAAAACATGATAAACATATTTCCTTAGAATGACTTGTTTTTCATATGTAAAAAGTTGTGAAGAGTTAGGATAATGCATTTTAAATGCTCTCTCTCTCTCTCTCTCTCTCTCTCTCTGTCACACACACACAGCCACTCAACTACCTCAGTCAGACTTACACACACACATACACAGTCTTAAGCCCATCCCCCGACACAGAGTTAGAGTGAGAGCAGATGTTTTAATAGTTTTTTAATTTTCTATTTTTTGTTGATTATTTTATATTGATGGAACTAAGCATTTATTTCTCAGAATGACTAGTTCTATGTATGGAATTTTTTTTAAAGTGTTTGAATGCTGCATTTTAATATTACGGTTATGTTTTTTATGCTAATTTCAAAAAATCACTATAAATCAACCGTTCAAGATATCCCAAATCCGCTCGCAATTTAACATCTTCAGTATGTTGGCATCATGTTTACAAAGTTTGGTGTGAACTACTTGTTCCTGCTTGGAGGAGTATTCATTCATTCACAGCTATATTTTTCCAAAAATCCACATTCAAATCAAAATAGCAGACTTCCTGTTGGTCGCAGCTAATAGATGTAAATTAGAAAGTTGTGCAGCTTGATGAGAACAATATTCATACCAAGTTTGGTGTCTGTAGCTCAAACTAACCCCCCAACTTTTGACAAAAGGTGGCGCTATAGAGCGCCTCCTCCACGCCCATTTATGAGCTTTTGCCAGTGTCTAACTATCATTAATACTGATGTGTGTGTTGAGTTTCATGACAATCTAAGCTTATTAAGTGTCCCAAAAACACAGGAAACAAATGTTAAAGTTTGACATGTTGCCATGACAACAGTATTTAATGTATCAACGACCCCTTTACAGATTCTCATCGGCCGTGTTTTGACATTATTCTGATGAAGTTTGAAGCAAATCGGGTAAAAATAACCATGTGATATCAAAGCATTTTTAAAAGAGACACACTTCCTGTTGCCAGTTGGTGGCGCTATAACTTTGACTCCTAATAGTCACATCTATGTGATCGGCATCATACAACGAACAAACCACTGAAGTTTCATCTGAATCAGACAATGTGTGCAGTAGTTATTAGCCATTTCCTGTTTCTCATTTCTCGCCATAATTTCAACGCCTCGCCACGGCCAAACCGTTCGCCCTTTTAGGGCTCGGGCCCTAATAATCCTTAGGGGATCAATAGGGCCTTCGCCCTTTTAGGGCTTCGGGCCCTAATAATCCTTAGAAAAACAATAGGGCCTTCGCCCTTTTAGGGCTCGGGCCCTAATAATCCTTAGGGGATCAATAGGGCCTTCGCCCTTTTAGGGCTCGGGCCCTAATAATAACAAAAAATCCTAAGAAAAACAATAGGGCTCTTGCCCTTTCAGGGCTCGTGCCCTAATAATAATAATAATAATAATCCTTAGAAAAACAATAGGGCCTTCGCCCTTTTAGGGCTTCGGGCCCTAATTAGGCGCTGCAGTGTTTCTGTCATTGTTGAGGATATTTCTCGGTTAATCGCTGTATTTTTCATTGAAGAATTTAGAAATACAAAATACCAAATAAAATACCAACTGTACGGTATAGTATTTTTTTTTTTTTTTTTTGGTACATTACTGTCTGTGTTATAACACAAACATTTATTTCAGTGGACAAAATCTTGAAAAATCTCAATTTCAACATTTTGAACAACAGGGCCCTACAATCTTTTTTTTTTTTTTTTTTTTTTCTGATAATCAAATACTAAGCATTTATTTATTTTTAATTAAATGAAAATTAAACCCTTTTATTTGCTGCCAAACAAACAGTTTTTTTCAGAATCAGAATCAGAACAGCTTTATTGCCAAGTATGCTTACGCATACAAGGAATTTGTTTTGGTGTCACAGGCTTCCAGTGCACAGAGACGACAACAAAAACACAGAGAAAATAATGTAAGTTGAGAATAAAAAAAAATACACATATGTAAATATCAATAGACAAAAATTGGGGGGGGGTCTCTAACATTTAACTGTTTATAAGGTATATTGCCCGAGGGAAGAAACTGTTCTTATGTCTGGCTGTCCTGGTATTTGTGGCTCTGTATTGCCGACCAGATGGCAAAAGTTCGAAAAGGGGATGACATGGGTGTGAGGGATCCAGAGTGATTTTCTGAGCCCTTTTCCTCACTCTGGATGTATACAGTTCTTGAAGGGTGGGCAGGGAAGAACAGATTTGATGACTGCTGAGTAGAACTGTTTCAGCAGCTCCTGCGGCAGGTTGAACTTCCTCAGCTGTCAAAGGAAGTACAACCTTTGTTGGGCCTTTTTTGCAATGGAGTCGATGTGAGTGTCCCACTTCAGGTCCCGGAAGATGATGGACCCTAGGAACTCAAATGTCTCCACTGCAGCCACAGTCCTGTCCATGATGCTGAGGGGGGGAGTGCAGGGGGGTTTCTCCTGAAGTCTATGATCATCTCCACTGTTTTGAGCGTGTTGAGCTCCAGGTTGTTAACCCTCAAAGACCGAGACAGCCGCCCGCGGCTAAAAATAACTATTGTTATTAATTATCTAATAACTTTTGAACCGCTCGTCCAATCTGAATTTGATTTAAAAAGTACCGCAAAGCTGAGATTCTCCGCTTTTCTCCTGTATCACGTTTGTCTCATTTGGATATTCAGAGGCTCCATAGTGAACGTGATTACGTCATCATTTTTTGATCGCATTGATTCGTCAGAGAAACCAATGCGTTTCGTTCCTCTCAGTCAAGCAGGAACGATTGTTGATGCTTAGTCCCACCCCCGTGCCCAGATTGGTTCAAACTGTCATCTATTCAACCAATAAACATAGTTTTTGGACTATTGAACCACCAATTAGCAAGTTTCTTTGGAAATTTGAACAAACTCAAAGTGAAAGTAAAGTACTTTGTGTGTGCATGAAAACAAACACAAAATAGCACATTTGCATGACAGCACTCTCTGAAAAAGCATAGAAAAACACACGACAGAGCACTTTGATACATAACAAAACAAAAGCAAGGATGAAACGGCAGTACATATCCGATAATGCGCTGGAATTTGTTTTCACGTTGCTATGATCTGTCCCGGTAAAACGCGAATACAGCCAGCGGATCGATCCATTTGACTGTTATATTATGGTAATTCTTCTCATATAGTTTATAAAGATCATTTGCACTATTTTTTTTCTGTTGCACTCTGTATATTTTCTCTCATTTTGTGTAGTTTGTGAATCATTTTCACTGTTTGTATATTTGTTGCACAAGACCATTTGTGCAGATTTCACTACTTGCTGCACTGTTTGCGTTTGTTGTTCATACTCTGAAAATAGATTTCTCTGAAAAACAAAAACTCACCTTTTATTATTATTATTATTATTATTATTATTATTATTATTATTAATTCAATTCAATTCAATTCAATTCAAATTTATTTGTATAGCGCTTTTCACGATACATATCGTTGCAAAGCAGCTTTACACCAAATTGACATTTTTACAATATATGTAGTAGTAGCTTGATGTGTGGTAAAGATCAATTAATGACGTAATCAAACAGACAAAAAAAAACACTATAAATTAGTAGCAGAATTCGGTAGTGCTGTATGTTTTCAGGGTTGGCATCATCTGAAGTCCTCTGTGGGGTTGGCATCATCTCTTCTTAAGTGTTCTGGATCCACACTGGAGCTTGCGAATTCCTAGTTACCATGGGATGTCAATCCCATGGCAAAAACAGAGAACAAATAGGAACATACTTAGCGTAGCTGCTGTTCAAACTAAGAAAAGGAAGATTTGTTAA
>NW_026128821.1:0-6619 GCF_022985175.1 Labeo rohita
TTTCACTGCTATGCTGATGATACCCAGCTCTATATTTCTTCGCGGCCTGGCGAAACGTACCAATTTGAAAACTAATGGATTGTGTAGTTGAGTTAAAAAATTGGATGACAAGTAATTTCTTACTGCTAAATTCTGAAAAAACAGAGGTGTTAGTTATTGGGCCTAAAACCTCAGCGTGTAATAACCTAAAACACTGTCTAATACTTGATGGCTGTTCTGTCAATTCTTCGTCATCAGTTAGGAACCTAGGTGTGCTATTTGATGGTAATCTTTCCTTTGAAAACCACATCTCTAGTATTTGCAAAACTGCATTTTCCATCTCAAAAATATATCTAAACTACGACCTATGCTATCAATGTCAAATGCTGAAACATTAATTCATGCGTTTATGACCTCACGGTTAGATTATTGTAATGCTTTATTGGGTGGTTGTTCTGCTCGCTTAATAAACAAACTCCAGCTGGTCCAAAATGCAGCAGCTAGAGTTCTTACTAGAACCAAAAAGTATGATCATATTAGCCCGGTTCTGTCTACACTGCACTGGCTCCCTATTAAACATCGTATAGATTTTAAAATCTTGCTAATTACTTATAAAGCCCTGAATGGTTTAGCTCCCAGTACCTGAGTGAGCTCTTATCGCATTATAGTCCCTCACGTCCGCTGCGTTCTCAAAACTCTGGCAATTTGATAATACCGAGAATATCAAAATCAACCGCGGGCGGCAGATCTTTTCTTATTTAGCACCCAAACTCTGGAACAATCTACCCTACAATGTTCGGGACACAGACACACTCTGTCAGTTTAAATCTAGATTAAAGACCCATCTCTTTAACCTTGCTTACACATAACAAATCCACATTCTTATAATTCAAATCCGTTAAAGGATTGTTAGGCTGCACTAATTAGGTCAACCGGAACCGGGAACATTTCCCATAACACCCGATGTACTCGGTGCATCGTCAGAAGAATGGCATCTACGCTAATATTAGTCTGTTTCTCTCTTATTCCGAGGTCACATTAACCACCAGATCCAGTCCGTATCCAGATCAGATGGTCACTGCAGTCCCCCGGATCCAGTCCGAACCCAGCCCAGACGGTGGATCAGCACCTAGAGACGACCTCTACAGCCCTGAATGTCAGCGGAGTCCACATCAACTAGATGAGCCCCAGAGACGGATCCACATTAAAGACCACATCACCTAGACGGCTGTCGGCACAAGACCACGGGAACTTTGGCCAGAGGAGAACTGGCCCCCGACTGAGCCTGGTTTCTCCCAAGGTTTTTTTTCTCCATTTGTCACCGATGGAGTTTTGGTTCCTTGCCGCTGTCGCCTCTGGCTTGCTTAGTTGGGGACACTTTCTCTTAACACAATATTGCATTTTATTTTATTGTTTTTGATTAACTACCTTTACCTATAATGTGAGTGTTTAATGTTGCCTTTGGCATTGTTGATGTACTGTTTCCTATTTAATAAAAAAAAGCCTTGTCACAATTCTGTATTGTTAAAGGCGGTATATAAATAAAGGTGACTTGACTTGACTTGACTATTCCCCTCCCAAGAGTCAGAAGTTTCCGTTCCCTCCAAGCCCTTATTAAACGCTGCCAACGTGTTTGGAGAACCGTGCGCTCTACATTGTGTAAGTCCAGTAAACGCACCTGTCGAGCTGCTAATCGCCGCCGCTCTAAAGCTCCTCGTTACATTTGTGGCCAGAGAGTGTGGCTTTCCACACGTAATCTTCCCCTTCAATCTCAGTCTCGCAAACTAGCACCTAAATTTATTGGTCCCTTTTCGATCGTCAAGGTTCTTAGTCCAGTGGCAGTGCGTCTTAGGCTACCTCGCTTTTTACAACTGGTGCACCCGATTTTCTATGTCTCCGAATCTCCGAATTCTAACTACCTGCACCTGATAGTCATTGAGCCACGCCCTATATAAGAGACTCTCGCTCATTCTCTCATTGACATTAATGATGCTGAGATGAGATACCACAATGTGACATGATCATCATGTTCGTACATACATACATTTTGTTATCTGTGTCTTCAATCATCTGTACATCAACCACAAGTCATTTGTACTTCTGTTTGCATTTTTGAATCGTTTTTTGGTCAGGCTACAAACAAAAACGCACCCCAAAAGCCACATGTGTATACTGTTTACATGTGCTGGATATTACCAAAAACCATCCTATTTCACCAAGGTCCACTCACAATGCTGAAATGTAACTTTTTTCATCCTGACTTCAAACATACTGGTACATACTGGGATATGCAGAAATGAAATTGAAATAAAGAAAATACTTCACTTGCTGTACTCAAACACCAATGTAACAGCTAAACAAAAGTTATCAAACATAATAAAGTAAATTTTTATACACGTTTGCCATTTGTTGGGAACCTGATTTTTTTTTCACCCACTGAAAAAAAAAAAAAAAAAAAAAAAAAAAAAAAAGTATTAGATTGTTTTTTTTCCATGTCCACTACAATGGACACCAAAACTGAATCAACGTAAAATCATATTTAAAGCATACTAATTTTAACATCATATACTGTATGTGAAATAGTGTTAAAGATTTTGAAAAGAACACGCCTAATATGTGACCCTGGACCACAAAGCCAGTCTTAAGTCGCTGGGGTATATTTGTAGCAATAGCCAAAAATACATTGTATGGGTCAAAATTATTGATTTTTCTTTTATGCCAAAAATCATTAGGAAATTAAGTAAAGATCATGTTTCATGAAGATATTTTGTAAAATTCCTACTGTAAATATATAAATATATAAAAACTTAATTTTTGATTAGTAATATACATTAGTAAGAGCTTAATTTGAACAACTTTAAAGGTGATTTTCTCAATATTTCGATTTTTTTTGCACCCTCAGATTCCATATATTCAAATAGTTGTATCTCAGCCAAATATTGTCCTATCCTAACAAACTATACATCAATTGAAAGGTTATTTATTCAGATGATGCTATGCTTTCAGATAATGTATAAAGCTCAATTTTCGAAAAATTGACCCTTATGACTGGTTTTGTGATCCAGGGTCACATATAACCATGAGCAATGCAACAAGAATGTAAAAAAGGAGTAAGATGATAAGTCTGACAAAACGTCTAGCCTTATTTTATTCTAATGTTGCAAGATAACCTATGTGTTTAAAATAGGCATGTTTTTTTCCTCTATTTGTGTATGTGTATGTATGTGTTTACATAAGCCTCGTTTGTAACCGTGACCAACATTTCTACATCTTTCTCTTCACTTCTCTGAACTCCACCGCCGATGACAGAGCAAACCCACACTGTGAAGCTTAAGATGAGTCTGACGGATTTGCGGAAGCTCATTCACTCAGTTTTAGTGTGTAGTGGTGCCTAACAAAGCTTGTTTTATCAAGTTCATCTAATGTGGTCTTAACCAAATATCAGTTAAACTTAAACAGGCAACTTAAAAGGCAAATAGACTTAAAGGGGTCCTATTATGCTTTTTCACTTTTTGAACTGTAGTCAGTGTGTGGTGTGTATGTTTGGGCATAAAAAAGATCTACAAAGTTACAAATCTCAAAGTCCTACAGCATTTGCTTTCCGGATATTATGATGTCACAACGCAGCCCATTAGAATATCATTAAAATAAAGGCCTCCTGTAGCAAATCGATGCATTTTTGTAAGAAAATATCTGTATTTAAAATGTAAGAATTGCTTTAATCTAGCTTGTGCTAAGAGTTGTACACGGAACTTGCTGCTTTGGTAAGGGGTGTGGCAGTACTGAAACACCGTCTAAGCTGTTCGCCAATCGGATTTTCTACTAAGGTCCTGGACATCTTGTACAGACACATGGCATTAATGATTCTATCAAATACCAACAGATAAAAAATCTAAACCTAAGAAACTGGAGAGATTCTGTATGAAGGAATGGCCTTTGATCTCTTGTCAGGTATTCTCCAAACTCAATTCTAAACTAAAACCAGAAAACTAAACCAGAAAAAATACTTTAAAATGTTAAAATGAATAGACATTAACTCAAATAAAATAAAACGTAGAAACCCTTAAAAAAAAAAAAAAAAAAAAAAAAAAAAAAAAAACTGGCTAACACAATATCTCTCTTCTTTTTTTTTTTTTTTTCAAAGTACTACAATCATAAAACCTAAATAAACTAAAAATAAAACCAATACAGACATATTGAAAAAGTAATACTCATATATATTAAGAAAACACACATTACTAAAACTAAAATGAAAAAACATCTTATTAACTATAAGTATGTCAATTATTCTACTAACCCTAACACTCTACTAATACTCTAATGAGAGTTAGTTTACGTGTAGTTGTTACAAAGTTATATATAGTACAATGTCTAAAGTGGACTATCAAAATGAATTTTATCAACATAAAGTGGACTATCAAAATAAAGGGTAAAAAATAAATAAATAGAAAAAAAATCAAATTCAAATTAAAGCTGCAAGCAGCGATGAAAGGGCCCTCGCACCCGGGCTCACCGCCGATCGGTGGCGAATGGTGGGCACTATGCTTTTCACATAGTTAATTTAGGAGGAATATGTCAAAGTCATTTAAATGTGCCAAACTTCCTGTTGTCAGCTGGTGGCGCTATGCCTATAACTGAATATTGGCATGTAGATGTGTTCAGGCCAGTGCTTTTGTCAAACAAATGAAGTTTGGTGCAGACTGAATACAGTATGCTTGAGCTAGTGTAAGACGTTACATATCTTGCTGCCAACAGGTGGCGCTATGATTATATCTGAATATTGGTCTTTAGGTGTCTTCAGGCATGTACTCTTACCAAACATGTGAAGTTTGGGGCAGATCAGATATTGCATGTTTAAGTTAATGTAAAAGAAGTCATTTCCTGTTGCCAACAGGTGGCGCTATGATAATTACTGAATATTGGCCTCTAGATGTGTTCAGGCCAGGACTCTTATCGAACATGTGAAGTTTGAGGCAGATCGGACATTTTATGACCAAGTTACAACATCTTCTATTTCCATGGCGAAACATCAAACTTTGTCAGGCCGGCACAGACACGCCCTTCAACGAAAACTCAAGATCTTCACAATTTAACATCGTAAAGGCCTTTAGAGTAGACTGACCAAATTTGGTGTTGATCTGAATAAACCTCTAGGAGGAGTCAGTTACAGAGTAAAACATGTCACTTCCTGTTGCCAGTAGGTGGCGCTATGACTAAAACTGAATATGACTATGGGCATGTGTTCAGGACTGGACTCTTATCAAACATGTGAAGTTTGGGGCAGACCATACATTGTATGGCTGAGTTATAACAACTTCCTTTTTCATGGCGAATCATCGGAATTTGACAGGCCGCCACGGACACGCCCTCCAGCGAAAACTCTAGATCTTCGCAATTTAACGTCACAAAGGGCTTTAGATTAGACTGACCAAATTTGGTGTTGATCCGAATAAATCTCTAGGAGGAGTTCGTTTTAATACGACGCCTGGAAATGCCAAAAATGACACAAAATTTGCTGAGAAAATAAAAAATATCTGACTTCCTGTTGGGTTTCGGATTTTCCTCCAAGAGACTTTTTTGTAGGTATTTGTGTGTTACATGTGTGTACCAATTTTCATACATGTACATGAAACGTAGCGGGAGGGGCACTTCATAGAAAGTGAATAGGTGGCGCTGTCGAGCCATTTTGCCACACCCACTGCTGGAACCTATATCAGACGTAAATTTTCGCCAGGTCTGATGTGTGTGCAAAGTTTCCTGACTTTTCGGGCATGTTTAGGCCCTCAAAAATGCGATTCATTTTGGAGAAGAAGAAGAATAAAAATAATTAAAGCTGCAAGCAGCGATGAACGGGCCCTCGCACCCGGGCTCACCGCCGACCGGTGGCTTTAGGGAAACAGCGAACGGTGGGCACTATGCTTTTAACATAGTAAATTTAGGAGGAATATATCAAAGTCATTTAGATGTGCCAAACTTCATGCTGCCAGCTGGTGGCGCTATGCCTATAACTGAATATTGGCATGTAGACGTCTTCAGGTCAGCGCTTTTATCAAACATATGAAGTTTGGTGCAGATTGAACATGGTATGCTTGAGTTAGTGTAAGACAAGTCATTTCCTGTTGCCAGCTGGTGGCGCTATAATTGTAATGGAATATTGGCCTTTAGATGTGTTCAGGCCAGGACTCTTATCGAACATATGAAGTTTGGGGCAGATCGGACATTGTATGGCTGAGTTACAACAACTTCCTGTTTCATGGCATTAATAGGATGCATTAGCACTTAGAAAGTGTGTCTAGCATATTTAGCACAATATGGCATATTTTGCTGTGCTTTTAATAGACCATCACAGTGTTAAACATGTCACTTCCGGTTGCCAGCAGGTGGCGCTATGACTTTAACTGAATATGAGCATGTAGATATCTTCAGGCCAGGACTCTTATCAAACATGTGAAGTTTGGGGAAGATTGGACATTGTTTGCAGGAATTGCAACAACTTCCTGTTTCATGGCTTTAACAAGATGCTTTAGCACTTAGTAAGTGTTGCTAGCATGTTTGAGTGTGTTTTTAGCAAGTTTAGCACTCACTGGCTTATTTTTGTGTGTTGCTAATAGTGTATCACAGTGTTAAACATCACTTCCTG
>NW_026128822.1:0-6616 GCF_022985175.1 Labeo rohita
GAAGTCAAAATATTTTGAGAATAAAGTAAAAAAATTACGAGAATATAGTCAAAATGTTTCAAGAATAAAGTCGAAATTATGAGAATAAAGTAAAAATATTACGAGAATAAAGTCGCAATATTACGAGAATAAAGTCAAAATATTTCAAGAATAAGGTTGAAATTCTGAGAATAAGTAAAAATATTACGAGAATAAAGTCGAAATATTTTGAGAATAAAGTCAAAATTACAAGAATAGTCACAATATTACAAGAATAAAGTAAAAATATTTCGAGAATAAAGTCGAAATTATGAGAATAAAGTAAAAATATTTCGAGAATAAAGTTGCAATATTATGAGAATAAAGTCGCAATAAATACGAGAATAAAGTCAAAATATTTTGAAAGTCGAAATTACGAGAATAGTCAAAATGTTTAAAAAATAAAGTCAAAATTACGAGAATAAAGTCAAAATATTAGGAATGAAGTTGCAATATTACAAGAATAAAGTCGAAATACTACAAGAATGAAGTCAAAATATTTTGAGAATAAAGTAAAAAAATTACGAGAATATAGTCAAAATGTTTCAAGAATAAAGTCGAAATTATGAGAATAAAGTAAAAATATTACGAGAATAAAGTCGCAATATTACGAGAATAAAGTCAAAATATTTCAAGAATAAAGTCAAAATTACAAGAATAGTCACAATATTACAAGAATAAAGTCAAAATATTTTGAGAATAAATTTGAAATTATGAGAATAAAGTAAAAATATTAAGAGAATAAAGTTGCAATATTATGAGAATAAAGTCGCAATAAATACGAGAATAAAGTCAAAATATTTTGAAAGTCTAAATATTTCGAGTCTAAATAAGTCGAAATTACGAGAATAAAGTCAAAATGTTTAAAAAATAAAGTCAAAATTACGAGAATAAAGTCAAAATATTAAGAATGAAGTTGCAATACTATGAGAATAAAGTTGAAATATTTTGAGAATAAAGTCGAAATATTGCGAGAATAAAGTTGCAATATTATGAGAATAAAGTCAAAATATTACAAGAATAAAGTCGAAATATTTTGAGAATAAAGTCGAAATTACGAAAATTGAGTTGAAATGTTTCAAGAATAAAGTCGAAATTATGAGATTAAAAAAAAATATTACTAGTATAAAGTTGCAATACTACGAGAATAAAGTCGAAATATTATGAGAATAAAGTCGCAATACTACAACAATAAAGTAAAAATACCACAAGAGTAAGGTCAAAATATTACGAGAATTTAAATGATAGAAATTAAAGTTATGATATTTTGAGAGCACACTTTGTATCGTGCATGCAAATGGCCCATATTGAGAGCACCGGGAGAAGTTGCCAGGCCACCGGAATTGATTTGAATATTGTTGCAACCAAGCGGCCGCATCATCTTAATGGGATAAGGAAGAGTCAATATTAAGGACTTGTGGAAACATCTTAATATCAAGAATATGATATTTGTTAACAGAATGTGATATTTGTGATCACCGCAAAGGAACATCAGATGTCACACGCACCGAATCACGTGAGGTCACGAGGTCCCGGAAGTAATCTCCGCAGGTATATAAACAGGAAGTAAGGTTCAGTTCGGCACCGGACATTGAGTTCATGTTGAACGTCTCTGTAGGTCGCCTCATCTCCAACTCAACTCACGTGAGTACCGCTTGGCGGAACATTTATATACCTTCTGTGTGTGTATGAGAACGCGGGTTTCCTGGTGGAAATCTCTACTCCTTTACCGGAGCGTTCTCAGAATAACTGCGTGGCTAACCTGCTCACTCGTGTGCATCCGCGTTTGAGTTCTCCGTCACGCTACACAGAGACCTATTCTCGTCAGACCACTTCTTGTCTTGCCTCCGTGACAGAATGTCCGGTCCCGAGATGGTCTCGGCGGATTTGGAGCAGCTGGTGGGAGTGATCCGGCAGCAGGCCGCGGAGATCATGAATCTGCGGCAGGAGTTGGTGCATTTCCGGACGGAGATCACCGCGCTGCGCACCGAAACCGCGGTCTTCGGGCGGAGTGCGAGACTCTCCGTTCGGATCTCACCGCCCTGCAGGCGGATCATGACGACCTGGCCGCTGCAACGGTTCCTCCCGCCGAACCGATCCGCCAAAACCCCCCCAGTCATCCCAAGATATCGCTTCCGGACAAATGGGATGGGTCCGGCACTAAATGCGATGTATTCCTTACCAACCTTAACCTGGTTTTTGAGTTTCAGCCTTCCAGATACCCCTCTGATCGCAGCAGGATCGCACTCCTCACCTCACTGCTTACTGGGCAGGCAGCCGAGTGGGCTACGGCGGTTCTGAAGGCTGACGGAGACGTTGCACATTCATACCCGGCATTTACCTCCGAGCTCAGAACCGTCTTCCAACATCCTGAGAGCGAGGTGGAGGTTGATTCACGGCTGTACCATCTCAAGCAGGGGAGTCGCAGCGTCAGCAAGTATACCACCGAATTTCGCACCCTCGCCGTCCAAACCACCTGGTCTAACTCCGCTCTCCGCACAGCCTTCTACGAAGGACTTTCCACCCGTCTCCGAGACGAGTTGGCTGTGCGGGAGCTCCCTGACACCCTGGAGGGCATGATACAGCTGGCCCTCCGGGTGGATCAGCGGATGAACCACAACACTAAAACTGTTTTCCGTTCTTTTCCAGGAGCCACCGGTCACCAAAGGATTTCAGAACCATCCACCTCCCATGCTGTCGCTGCGTCTCCATCACCTCCACCGATCGCCTCAGAGGCCCACTCAATTGGAGCCGGGGAACCCATGCAAATAGGGCGCACCTCCCTGTCAGCGGCAGAGAGGGCCAGACGCTACCGCGAGGGCCTGTGTGCCTATTGCGCCTCCCCGGACCACCATCGAGCAATCTGCCCTCTCCGGCCGGGAAACGGGCAGACCAGGTGAGGAGGGGGAGGTCCTCATCTGGTCCCAATACTGCGAAACCCTACCCCGAGTCCGTTCCTTCCCGGCTGCTGCTGCAGGTATCAATCCTCATGGGCCACCGACGGATCGATCGAGACCACCGCATTCGTTGACTCGGGTGCGGCTGGGAACTTCATCGATCAGGCTTATGCTGCCCAAATGGGGATTGTAACCGAGGCGTTATCCCAGCCGCTGAAAGTTACTGCCATTGACGGTCGTCCCCTCACTCTCAGCCCCATCACTCACCGGACACAAGAACTCACTCTCATCATCGAGAATCACTCCGAGACCATCCAATTCTATGTCACGAAGATTTCCTCACCAGACATCATTCTCGGCCATCCCTGGCTCGTCACTCACGACCCCCTCATTTCCTGGACGTCACGTCGGATCATTCACTGGGGGGCGACCTGTCAGGAGCTCTGTCTCCGGGCCAGGGCTGGGACGTGTTCAGGGGAGCCGGGGCCCTCGACGTCGACCTCGAAGCCATCCCTGTCCAGTACCGCGACCTGGTCGAGGTCTTTAGCAGGCGTAGTGCGGCTCGGCTGCCTCCTCATCGCCCCTACGACCTTGCTATCGATCTCGTGCCGGGCGCGCGGTACCGCCCGCGGTCACCTGTACTCCCTGTCGGCCAAGGAACAGCTCGCGATGGAGGAGTACGTAGCGGAGGGTCTTCGCGCAGGTACCATCCGACCCTCCAGCTCTCCGGCGGCCGCGGGGTTCTTCTTTGTCAAAAAGAAGGACGGGGGTCTCCGACCGTGCGTCGACTACCGAGGGCTCAACCAGATAACCGTGAAGAACCGTCACCCACTCCCTCTTACCAACACCGCCCTGGACGCCCTCTCTGGTGCCCACTTCTTTCACGAAGTTGGATCTACGGAGCGCTTACAATCTAGTACGCATCAGGGAGGGCGACGAGTGGAAGACGGCCTTCATAACCCCCACCGGTCACTACGAGACCCTTGTTATGCCCTTCGGCCTCTGCAACAGTCCAGCAGCTTTTCAGCACTTCATCAACGACGTTCTCCGGGACATGCTGGGTAGATGGTGCTACGCTTACCTGGACGACATCCTTATCTACTCCAAGACCATAGAAGAGCATACCCAGCATGTCCGAGCAGTACTTCAGAGGTTGCTGGCCCACCAGTTGTACTGTAAGTTGGAGAAATGTGCTTTCCACCAGCACTCCACCACGTTCCTGGGCTTCATCATCTCGGCTCAGGGTGTGGCCATGGATCCCCAGAAACTGGAGGCTGTGCGCTCGTGGCCCCTACCCACGTCGCTCAAACAGCTCCAGCGTTTTCTGGGGTTCGCCAACTTCTATCGGCGATTCATCCGGGGCTTCAGCTCAACTGCAGCGCCTCTCACTGCTCTCACCCGTCCATCACGCGGAGAATTTCAACTCACCCCGGAAGCCGTTCAAGCTTTCAACACACTCTGTCACCAGTTCACCACTGCTCCAGTCCTCACTCATCCGGATCCTCTCAAGCCCTTCGTTGTCGAGGTGGACGCCTCCGATGTGGGCGTAGGAGCGGTCCTCTCGCAACGTGGTCCAGACGAGAAGTTACACCCATGTAGCTTCTTCTCCAGAAAATTCAATTCCACTCAGCAGCGTTACGGGGTTGGGGACCGTGAACTGTTGGCCATCAAGTGGGCTCTGGAGGAATGGCGTCACTGGCTCCAGGGCGGCAGTGAGCCATTCACCGTCTGGACCGATCACCAGAACCTCACTGTCATCAGACAAACCAAACAACTCAACCCCAGGCAGGCGCGGTGGGCACTCTTCTTTGAACATTTCGACTTTCACCTGTCCTACCGTCCCGGATCTAAGAACACCAAGGCCGATGCTCTCTCACGCCAACACCAGAAAGACACCGCCACCTCCGATCCCGCGCCTGTCCTGCCACCCCAGATCATCCTGGCTCCCATCCGGTGGGGGTTAGAGGAGAGAGTGCGCCAGAGTCACAGCCAAGAACCTCCACCACCCGAGACACCCGCTGGACGCCTCTTCGTTCCCAACAACCTGCGCCAGGAGGTGCTCCAGTGGGGACACGACTCCACGTTGGCTGGACATCAGGGAGTCCAGAGAACCACCCACTTCATCAGTCGAGCGTTTTGGTGGAGGACGCTGCGGAGGGACGTACAGGAGTACGTCCTGGCCTGTAACATCTGTGCCCGCTCTAAAAACCCTAATGCGCCCTCCACCGGGGAGTTGCAGCCCCTCCCCATCCCCAAACGCCCCTGGACCCACATCTCCGTCGACTTCGTCTCTGGGCTTCCTGAGTCCCAAGGAAAGAACACCATCCTCACCATCGTGGATCGCTTCTCCAAAGCTGTGCACCTGGTGGCTCTCTCCGGGCTCCCCTCTGCCAAAACCACCGCAGAACTCATTCTAGAACACGTAGTCCGCCTGCATGGGTTCCCCCAGGACATCGTCTCGGACAGAGGGCCCCAGTTCACGGCCAAGTTCTGGCAGGCCTTCTGCCGTCTGGTCGGCACCACCTCCAGTCTATCATCAGGGTTCCATCCACAGACTAACGGCCAGACGGAGCGGGCCAACCAACAACTGGAGCGCTTCCTCCGATGCTTTGCCAGTGAACATCAGCGCTCCTGGGCAAGCTACCTCGTCTGGGCCGAACTCTCCAACAACCTCCACACCTCCACCGCCACCGGCCTAAGCCCATTCGAGGTATGCTACGGATTTCAACCTCCCATATTCGAACATCAGGAGCCGGAGGTTGAAGTTCCGTCTGCCCAACAGTTGGTCCGCCGGTGTCGGCGGCTTTGGAACCACGCTCGTGCTGCCATTCAAAAGGCCAACCGACGTTACGTCACGCAGCACCGCCGCCGACACCCTCCGGGACGATTGTTCCATGTGGGTGACAGGGTTTATCTATCCACCAGGAACATCAACCTCAAGACCGACTCAAGAAAACTCACCCCCCGGTACATCGGACCCTTCAAGATCACCCATCGCCTGAACCCTGTCACCTTTCGGCTCCAGCTGCCTGCCTCCCTCCGGGTCCATCCCATATTCCATCAATCACAACTAAAGCCTGTTTTCTTCTCTCCTCTGTCTCCTCAGGCTCCGCTCCCCCCACCCCGGATTGTGGACGGTGGTCCTGCTTACACCGTTCGGAGAATCCTTGACTCGCGCCCCGTGGCCGAGGCACCCAGTACCTCGTGGACTGGGAAGGCTACGGCCCGGAGGAGCGGTCATGGGTTCCCGGACGGTTCATTCTGGATCCAGCTCTCATCCAGGACTACCGTCGTCGGGTATCCTCCACTCCGGGTCCGTCTGGTGCCGGCCCTGGAGGGGGGGGTACTGTCACACGCACCGAATCACGTGAGGTCACGAGGTCCCGGAAGTAATCTCCGCAGGTATATAAACAGGAAGCAAGGTTCAGTCGGCACCGGACATTGAGTTCATGTTTGAACGTCTCTGTAAGGTCGCATCATCTCTCCAACTCAACTCACGTGAGTACCGCTTGGCGGAACATTTATATACCTTCTGTGTGTGTATGAGAACGCGGGTTTCCTGGTGGAAATCTCTACTCCTTTACCGGAGCGTTCTCAGAATAACTGCGTGGCTAACCTGCTCACTCGTGTGTATCCGCGTTTGAGTTCTCCGTCACGCAACACAGAGACCTATTCTCGTCAGACCACTTCTTGTCTTGCCT
>NW_026128823.1:0-6613 GCF_022985175.1 Labeo rohita
AAAAGTAGTTGTTATATCTAAATCATGTTAGTTGTTTCCAGGTGTCTGTTAGAACAAAACACGGCGAAGCAAAGACTATAAATAGTTTTTAACATGCACATTAACTGAAATTTAAAAGTGTTAAAAGAAAAGTCTCAATAAACTGTTGCACAGATATAATACACCACACATCAATATTTCTTCCCTTTGTGATTTGAACTTTTTAATGGAAACATTTGCGTGCAATGTAACAATATATAGTTTTTCATAAATGCATTTTATAACCACAATGCAAATAGCAATTTTTGGATTTATGAAATTATTAATATTGTGCACTGATTTTCCTAGAATAACTTTTGCTGCTGAATTAGTTTCTAATATATGTTTGTATATAAATATATAAACTGGTTCACATTATCACTAGATCCCACACACTCCACACAGAACACAAGTCTGTGCTGATGAGAGAAAGGGTTTACACGTTTATTCACTTGACAGCGAATAATTTATTATTATTTTAAAAAAGAACATTTTTTTTAGAATAATTGCATTTTGCTTTTCAACATGTAATTTATTAATCATTTCTAAACACAGTCATGTTTTGTAAATGATTAGTTCATCATTAACTAATCACTTATAAATGTCTGACAGCTGAACGTTATTATAAAGTGTTACCGAAAAAAGAAAAACAGTAATATTGCAAAATGTTATTACAATAAAAAAAAATTATATATACTTTAAAATATAATTTATTCCTGTGATGCAAAGCTGAATTTTCATCAGCTGTTCCTCCAGTCTTAAGTGTCACATTCTTCAGATTCTTCAGTTTTTTTGGAACCTGTGATTCTTTTGTTCAGGATTCTTTGATAAATAACAAGTTAAAAATAACAGCATTTATTCAAAATATAAATATTTTCTATAACAATGTAAATGTATGCTATCACTTTTTATTAATTTAACACATCCTTAGTGAATAAAATGATTTAATTTCTTTCAAAAAAAGAAAGAATAAAAATTTACCGACCCCAAACTTTTGAACAGTAGTGTATATTGTTAGAAAACCTTTCTATTTTAAATAAATCGTTACACCCCTATATATATATATATATATATATATATATATATATATATATATATATAGCTTTTTTTTTGTTTGTTTTTGTTTTTAGAAATGAACTGCCTTTTCAAACTTGTCTTCAGTTTAACAAAATGTTTATTGCTTAAATGAAAACACATGCAAAGTAATAATATTTTTTATAAGCAGACTGTCTCTGTTGTTGACTTGTAGTTATTTAGTCTACAGTATGTTTGAACATTGATCTGTGAGACTATAGTGATTTATGACAATAGTAGACAGTAACAATTTCATTTAGTTAAATTAGTTCAATATTTTGACAGCATTTATTAATTTGTTAATGTTAGTTTATATAGTTTTTCATTGTTCATGTCAGTTCACAGTGTATTAACTAACTAGATAAAAAAGTTTGTCAAGACAAACTTTAAGTTGGCTTGAGAAAGCCGGACCAGAAAGTTTGAAAAGTTTAAAAAGTCTGAAAAGTTTGAAAAGTTTAAAAAGTTTGAAAAGTTTGAAAAGTTAAGAAGTTTGAAAAGTTTAAATAGTTTAAGAAGTTTTAAGTTTGGATGGTTTTCAGTCTGATATATTTAGAAGTTTTAAAGTTTGAATGTAGTCTGTCAGATAAATAGATAGATAGTATTGGTCAGATTGTCAATCGACGGAAAGATAGATAGAGGATTCTAACATCATTACCAAGTTACTAGCATGTTGCTAGCATGTTTCTAGCATGACTAGCATTTCACTAGCATGTTTCTAACATGATTAGCATGTCGTTAGCATGTTCCTAGCATGATTAGCAAAGTTGCTAGCATGTTTCTAACATGATTAGCAAAGTTGCTAGCATGTTTCTAGCATGACTAGCATGTCACTAGCATGTTTCTAACATGATTAGCATGTCGCTAGCATGTTTCTAACATGATTAGCATGTCGCTAGCATGTTTCTAGCATGATTAGCATGATTAGCAAAGTTGCTAGCATGTTTCTAACATGATTAGCATGTCGCTAGCATGTTTCTAGCATGACTAGCATGTCGATAGCATGTTTCGATCATGATTAGCATGTCACTAGCATGGTGCTATCATGATTAGCAAAGTTGCTAGCATGTTTCTAACATGATTAGCAAAGTTGCTAACATGTTTCTAACATGATTAGCATGATTAATGTTGCTAGCATGTTTCTAGCATGATTAGCATGTCACTAGCATGTTTCTAGCATGATTAGCATGTCGCTAGCATGTTTCTAGCATGAGCATGTAGCATGTCGCTAGCATGCTAGCATGTTTCATAGCATGATTAGCATGTCGCTAGCATGTTTCTAGCATGATTAGCATGTCGCTAGCATGTTTCTAGCATGATTAGCATGTCGCTAGCATGTTTCTAGCATGATTAAGCATGTTTCTAGCATGTTTCTAGCATGATTAGCATGTCGCTAGCATGTTTCTAGCATGATTAGCATGTTTCGCTAGCATGTTTCTAGATGCTAGCATGTTTCTAGCATGATTAGCAAAGTCGCTAGCATGTTTCTAGCATGATTAGCATGTCTAGCATGCTAGCATGTTTCTAGCATGATTAGCAAAGTCGCTAGCATGTTTCTAGCATGATTAGCAAGTCGCTAGCATGTTTCTAGCATGATTAGCAAAGTCGCTAGCATGTTTCTAGCATGATTAGCAAAGTCGCTAGCATGTTTCTAGCATGATTAGCAAGTCGCTAGCATGTTTCTAGCATGATTAGCAAGTCGCTAGCATGTTTCTAGCATGATTAGCAGCATGTAGCTAGCATGTTTCTAGCATGATTAGCAAAGTCGCTAGCATGTTTCTAGCATGATTAGCAAAGTCGCTAGCATGTTTCTAGCATGATTAGCAAGTCGCTAGCATGTTTCTAGCATGATTAGCAAGTCGCTAGCATGTTTCTAGCATGATTAGCAAGTCGCTAGCATGTTTCTAGCATGATTAGCAAGTCGCTAGCATGTTTCTAGCATGATTAGCAAAGTTGCTAGCATGTTTCTAGCATGATGATTAGCAAGTCTAGCATGCTAGCATGTTTCTAGCATGATTAGCAAAGTCGCTAGCATGTTTCTAGCATGATTAGCATGTTTCTAGCATGATTAGCAAAGTCACTATCATGTTTCTAGCATGATTAGCATGTCGCTAGCATGTTTCTAGCATGATTAGCAAAGTCGCTAGCATGTTTCTAGCATGATTAGCAAAGTCGCTAGCATGTTTCTAGCATGATTAGCAAGTCGCTAGCATGTTTCTAGCATGTTTCTAGCATGATTAGCAAAGTCGCTAGCATGTTTCTAGCATGATTAGCAAGTCGCTAGCATGTTTCTAGCATGATTAGCATGTCGCTAGCATGTTTCTAGCATGTTTTAGCATGATTAGCATGTTTCTAGCATGATTAGCAAAGTCGCTAGCATGTTTCTAGCATGATTAGCAAGTCGCTAGCATGTTTCTAGCATGATTAGCAAAGTCGCTAGCATGTTTCTAGCATGATTAGCAAGTCGCTAGCATGTTTCTAGCATGATTAGCAAAGTCGCTAGCATGTTTCTAGCATGATTAGCAAGTTTTTCTAGCATGTTTCTAGCATGATTAGCTAGCATGTTTCTAGCATGATTAGCAAGTCGCTAGCATGTTTCTAGCATGATTAGCAAAGTCGTAGCATTCTAGCATGATTAGCAAAGTGATTAGCATGTTTCTAGCATGATTAGCAAGTCGCTAGCATGTTTCTAGCATGATTAGCAAAGTCGCTAGCATGTTTCTAGCATGATTAGCAAAGTCGCTAGCATGTTTCTAGCATGATTAGCAAAGTCGCTAGCATGTTTCTAGCATGATTAGCAAAGTCGCTAGCATGTTTCTAGCATGATTAGCAAAGTCGCTAGCATGTTTCTAGCATGATTAGCAAGTCGCTAGCATGTTTCTAGCATGATTAGCAAAGTCGCTAGCATGTTTCTAGCATGATTAGCATTTTCTAGCATGATTAGCAAAGTCGCTAGCATGTTTCTAGCATGATTAGCAAAGTCGCTAGCATGTTTCTAGCATGATTAGCAAAGTCGCTAGCATGTTTCTAGCATGATTAGCAAAGTCGCTAGCATGTTTCTAGCATGATTTAGCAAAGTTTCTAGCTAGCATGTTTCATGTTTAGCATGATTAGCAAAGTCGCTAGCATGTTTCTAGCATGATTAGCAAGTCGCTAGCATGTTTCTAGCATGATGTTAGCATGTTTCTAGCATGATTAGCAAGTCGCTAGCATGTTTCTAGCATGATTAGCAAGTCGCTAGCATGTTTCTAGCATGATTAGCAAGTTTTAGCTAGCATGTTTCTAGCATGATTAGCAAAGTCGCTAGCATGTTTCTAGCATGATTAGCAAAGTCGCTAGCATGTTTCTAGCATGATTAGCAAGTTCGCTAGCATGTTTCTAGCATGATTAGCAAAGTCGCTAGCATGTTTCTAGCATGATTAGCAAAGTCGCTAGCATGTTTCTAGCATGATTAGCATGTTTCTAAGTGATTAGCATGTTGCTAGCATGTTTCTAGCATGATTAGCATGTTTTCTAGCATGATTAGCAAAGTCGCTAGCATGTTTCTAGCATGATTAGCAAAGTCGCTAGCATGTTTCTAGCATGATTAGCAAGTCGCTAGCATGTTTCTAGCATGATTAGCAAGCATGATTAGCATGTTTCTAGCATGATTAGCAAGTCGCTAGCATGTTTCTAGCATGATTAGCAAAGTCGCTAGCATGTTTCTAGCATGATTAGCAAGTCGCTAGCATGTTTCTAGCATGATTAGCAAGTCGCTAGCATGTTTCTAGCATGATTAGCAAGTCGCTAGCATGTTTCTAGCATGATTAGCAAGTCGCTAGCATGTTTCTAGCATGATTAGCAAGTCGCTAGCATGTTTCTAGCATGATTAGCAAGTCGCTAGCATGTTTCTAGCATGATTAGCAAAGTCGCTAGCATGTTTCTAGCATGATTAGCAAAGTCGCTAGCATGTTTCTAGCATGATTAGCAAAGTCGCTAGCATGTTTCTAGCATGATTAGCAAGTCGCTAGCATGTTTCTAGCATGATTAGCAAGTCGCTAGCATGTTTCTAGCATGATTAGCAAAGTCGCTAGCATGTTTCTAGCATGATTAGCAAGTCGCTAGCATTTTGCTAGCATGTTTCTAGCATGATTAGCAAGTCGCTAGCATGTTTCTAGCATGATTAGCAAGTCGCTAGCATGTTTCTAGCATGATTAGCAAGTCGCTAGCATGTTTCTAGCATGATTAGCAAGTCGCTAGCATGTTTTTAGCATGATTAGCAAGTCGCTAGCATGTTTCTAGCATGATTAGCAAGTCGCTAGCATGTTTCTAGCATGATTAGCAAGTCGCTAGCATGTTTCTAGCATGATTAGCAAGTCGCTAGCATGTTTCTAGCATGATTAGCAAAGTCAATGCTAGCATGTTTCTAGCATGATTAGCAAGTCATAGCATGTTTAGCATGTTTCTAGCATGATTGAAGCAAAGTCGCTAGCATGTTTCTAGCATGATTAGCTAGCATGTTTCTAGCATGATTAGCAATTTCTAGCTAGCATATTTCTAGCATGATTAGCAAAGTCGCTAGCATGTTTCTAGCATGATACATACCATGAACATAGATAGCTTAAAGCTTAATTGAGTATCAATGGCTTCTAGCAGTTTACATTAAACATAGTTCAAACAGACATGGACTTTTGGTCAATGAAAGTCTATGGGACTTTTTATGATTTTTAATATTAATTTTAAGAAAACCGTAACTCAAACCAGTCTGAAAAGATATAGCACACTAAGTCAGAACAGTATGAAGATCTGACCCGAGTTTGGAGTATGTAGCTTGAACGGTCTAGGAGGAGTAGGTGTCCAAAAAATTTGCGTTAAGAAAAATAAGAAGAAGAAGAATAATAATAAGTTTAAATACAATTTCAGACAGGTCTGAAGTTATATTGTTTAAAGCAGTGCTTTTGCCATACTTGTCACATTTTGTAAGTTTTTTTTTTTTTTTTTTTTTTTTTTTTTTTTTTGTAGTAAGTGTATAAATGCAGAAATCAGCCTTTCATTAGAGAATAAAGAATGGAGGCATTAAATAAAATAAAATAAAGTAAAAGAAGTAGAAGCAGTGCCTGCCCTCATACAAAACTAACATGACTCAAAACAAACTAAATGCCTCTTCAATATTATGATCATCATAGATCCTAAACCTTAGTCTGAATCAAATAAAAACAGAAGGATTCACCCTGTAAACTGGAGAGATTGAGCTCAGTAACATTCACATACAAGAATCAGGAAACATGATAATAATGATAATATTTTTCTTTTCTTATTTTATGCTGTTTTTGACATTACAGGTTAAGCAGCTGTTATATGACAGATGAAGGTTGTTCTGCTGTGACTTCAGCTCTGAAATCAAACCCATCACACCTGAGAGAACTGAACCTGAGAGGGAATAAACTAGGAGACTCTGCAGTGAAAAACCTCAGTGATCTACTGATGAACACACAATTCAAGCTGGAGAAACTAGAGTTAGTATCATTATACTGTACAGCAGTGA
>NW_026128824.1:0-6612 GCF_022985175.1 Labeo rohita
GCTCGAATGTTTGAAGCTACTGAAAGAAGCACTAGGTGACTCTTATTCATCGTTAAAGTTCACAAAATGATATTTTCTATATACATTGTTTGTATTCACTTCAACAATAACATAACACAATAGCAATAAGTTATCATGAAAATTCATGCAAGTGCTTTGTGACAATAGATGGAAACATTCAATTTAGCATTTAACCTTGAATTTACACAGATATAAATGTGTGTAAACCTTTAAAACTAATCTTCCATGAGTTCTCAGGACAGTCAAAATCAGTGGTCGGCAACTGGCGGCCCCGCCAGCTAGATAATATCTGCCCCGTGCCCGCAGTCAGATTATTTTGATAGCGGCAGGTTCTAAAATAATCTGTCAGGACTGCAACAGTTACTCACAATTTATTTAAATCGCCTTTGAATAAGCGCTTGCTGTTCTTGCTGTCAAGCAATTTTACTTACGATTTCGCGATCACGCGCACTCTGTGTAAAGGGAGCACATTTTACGATATAACACCGTGTCCTATTACGCGATAAAAGGAGTTTTTGTCATAAGTTTTTGGCGACACACAAAATTTCTGTTTTAGAAATGGTAGAAGCTGGAACAACAACACAAAGTATGACCGTTATAATCTCAGGTACTGATTATGTGCTTTATTCAGTGTTAAAAGTGTCTAATGTGAGTTTGAATATCATTTTGCGTGACATTTATAGCAATGCTGAAAGCAACAACAGATAGTTTACCTCAGGTCTTGAAAATAAATGTAAGAAAATATATGATACAACTCAAACAAACAAGTGTTTTCCATGATCAATATCCAATATTTAATACAATATAACACCGTGTCCTATTACGCGATAAAAGGAGTTTTTGTCATAACTAGCCATGATGGAGACACACAAAATTTCTGTTTTAGAAACGGTTTCTATTTCTGCAACGTCGCAACTGGAACAACAACACAAAGTATGACAGTTATAATCTCAGGTACTGATTATGTGCTTTATTCACTGTTAAAAGTGTCTAATGTGAGTTTGAATATCATTTTGCGTGACATTTATAGCAATGCTGAAAGCAACAACAGAGCTTGAAAATAAATTTAAGCAAACATATGTTAAAACTGCGAACAAACAAGTGTTTTCCATGACCAATATCCAAAATTTAGTTTTAACAATGTTAAAAAGGTTTCATATTTATGAATTAGATTATAAAATTTTATTTCGTTAAGAGTGCAGTGCAATTCTGCGCTTCTGAATGGCTGTGGCGTCACGTGACTTACGTCTGGCGTGGACAGCTAAATTGCTTGTCAGGAACTAAGACTGTTTAGTTGTGCCATCTTACAACCATTATATAGTAAATGTAAGTCAAAGTGTTGCCCATGTAACCAGTTAAAACCTGAAGTGGCGATGAGGTCTTAAAATGTATGGTAATACCTTAAAAAGGTATTACATTTAACTCATGATTCCTGTATATGCCCTGGAGTAACAGCTCACTACCAGTTACAAAAGACACTGTAACAGTCTGTCATAGGCAAATCTAGTTGCATTTTCATAAATTAATTTCTTAAATTATCCTTTGACTATGTTCTGGTCAGCATCATTATTTCATTTTTAAAAAAGCTCCATGTGAAGCAGATCTGCTCTACCAGTATTGTGTTGTCAAATTTTATTTCATTTGTCATGTGCATCAGTATTGTATTTGCACACTACATGTGCAAAGTGTAAAATAATCCAAACACATGTGTGTTTTATTGTGATCCAGCGCAGAGCTGGTTTGGTTCATTAGAACTCATTAGAATTTGAAATCCTTATGGAGAAAATGTATTGGAAAAATACTTCCATAGTACATGTGTCAGTGTATGTTCCCGTTTAGTTCCTTTGTTTCCTTATTTGGTTATGTTTCCTGTTCTTGTTTAATTGGATTCTCTGCACCCTTTGTTTGTTACCATGGATACTATTTTGACCACACCCTTTCCTTTGTTTCTTTGTCCCGTTGTTTTCTTCTAGATTTTCTCCTTAGATATGGATCTGGTTGTCACTTTTTGCACTTTATTTGCATGTTTGCATTGTATCTCATATTTCTTTTAATAAACTCATACTGTTTTAAATAAACTGTTTGAATATTATAAATGATCATTATTTAAGCAACTTATATTTTCAGTGAAAAGACTGCTTGATACACTGAAAAAAAGGCAATGGGGAGGTTGTTGAATTTTTAAATATGCATTTCGCATTTCTTACATGATTAATTTATGCTTCTCATCTAAACATATTTTAATCATGCATCATGTATTTATTCTGTAAGGATGTTCAATTTTATAGAATCAATCATGTTGAAGCTAAATGAAGTAGTTATGTTTTCTTTATAAACCCCGCCCCTTTGCGAAGGAAACCGATTCGCACCCATCGCCATTTTGTCTCTCGCTGCGGATGGGATCTGAGCTCTGCACTGAGGTAAGTTAATTAACACTTGAAAATAAAATTTAGTTTAGAGTAGCCATTCTGTATTTAAATGTGCAGATTTTCACTCAGGTTTTATATACTTGTAATATCAAACAACATTGTTTTTTTTAAGTTACTTTTATGCGTTTGTACGTTAGTAAACAATAACACCAGCTTTAGCCTCTTCTGAAAATGTTGTCTATATTACCGTTTGAGTGTTCGAAATGCGTGTAATCTTTTTATTTGCATGTCGGTATGTTAGCTAAAAGAGTCGCAGCAGCTTCAAGCTGTGTACGTTAACGTTACGCGACGAAGTGGCCGTTTCAAAGTGCGTGAACTACATCAGAAATACAGTAGAACAGGGAATCCGTTCTATTAACTGTCGGGGATTTGTCGCGCTGTGCCGCATTTAGTGTAGAGGATGGGCTTCTTTGAGATGCTAACATTAGCTGAAATGTAGGTGAGAGTAACGTTAAGGCCTGTACACACCGGGACGAATATCGCGGGCGCATTTCGTCAGCGTTTTTCGAGACGTTTTTCGCCAGGATACCCATGCGATTTTCACTGGCGAATTCACTCGCATGGCGCTTAATAAACAACAGAAATACCTCTGTACACAAGATGGCACTGCGCTTCTGACACTTGCTTGTCACAGAGAAGAAGACGAGAGCCAGCATACGCGCTTGTCAAACCCATAGACATATATAAATTTATATATATATGGTCAAACCAATTAACACGCTTTTTGTTAACTGCTAACAGAAACAGAACATGGATTTTTCAAACAGCAGCAGCAGCTTCTCCTCCTCCAGCGATGAGGAAATTATTGTTGTGTTGAATGAGGAAAGACGACGGAAAAGACGCTGATATTGGATACACCCCATAGACTATTTATCGAATCTATTGCACCCAATTCTTTCATCAGTTAAAACACGTTAAACGTTAAAACAATATTTTAAACAATCGAATAATTAATTTATAATATTTATTACAATTAATGTTTAAATTATAATAATACATTTCAATAAGAGGACAAGACTACGTATGTACAAATATATGCCAAGTTCCAAAATAATATCCGGTTATTTGCAAGTATGTCACTTATTTTTGTTTTAAATATTTTTGGAAAAAGCAAACATTTATTTTTGTGAATGAACTACAGTTTGCAATAATCCAAAACATGACAGTGTTTTGTGCTTGAGCACCACCAAGTCGTGTTTTACTGTAACTTCAGCAGCTCCAGGCACGTGGGCAAAAGCACCAGTCTGCCAGTTTTTAACGCGGCGCGTCAAACCAAAAAAACGAGCCCGAGGCGTTCTTTAAAAAATTACGCTTTTACGCCTGGCGTTTTTCGCGTCGGTGTGTACACGTACATTGGTGCCCTTTGTTTAGTCACGGCGCGTTAAACGTCGGCGATATTCGCGCGCGATATTCGTCCCGGACCCCGGTGTGAACAGGCCTTTAGGCGGCTGCAGGGGACGAGTGGAAAAAAACTGCAGCCGAGACGTGGATCAGACGCATACGAGTTCAAAGACGGATATCGCGTGATTTACACACATGCTGATAAATTGGATGTTATTTAAGTTCTGTTGCTTTTTATGACAACTTATAATGAATAAGACTTTATTACAGACAACCAAAACGCCAGTACAATGCATGTTGTTGTAAAGAAAATTAACATCAAATATGCTTTCTTTTTAGATGTCTGGTTTCTCCTGTCCTGTGAAGAAACATCCAAAACATTCACACTTTGGACATTTCTACCATCATTCATGTACATATTCACAGTGTTCTGTATAATTTTACTGTTCGTTTTAGGAAGACAGTATTGTATTTCTTGGCCTACCATTCACAATCCTAGAACTGAGGTCTAACAGTTATCTGTAATCAGTCTTTGTTGACCACAACTGGTTCTTATTATATTCAAGTTTACATTTCTTAGAATACTAATGTTACTAAACATTGAAATTATGTTTGATATTTCCAGTGAAGTACTGAATATAATTTTTTTTTAACTGTGCATTTTCCAGGCTGCAGATGAAGCTCTCATCCCAGGATACACTGAGGAGACAATGCCCATGATAGACCAGGGGACATCAGGATCATCAATGAGGGCCAGATAATCTTACAGTGATTTGGATAACTTGGCATTAGCTACTGCAAAATTCAACTGCCCATCTAACTGAAAGGGATCGTTCACTAAAAAATGGTTTGGATCAACTTAAGGGTGAGTAAATAATACCAGAATTTTCATTTTTTGGTGAATGATCCCTTTGAGGAGTATAATGGTGAATCTTTAAAATCAGCAAACTTTCAAGGTCCTTCTTATAAAAATGTAGAAATTTTCAATTACTTTATTTATGCTGTTATTGTTCTTATTGTGTAATATTTTATGTGTAATATTTTAACAGATGCATTTCAAGCAAATGAGCTATGTCTGTAATCTATGGATTGTTGTGTACTATTAATTTTTTTTTTTTTTTTTCCAAAAGATGTTTTTGCTTATTGCCTTGCTTAAAAATCGACAATATTAAGGTTTAATGTTTATGTAGTGCTTATAGTTTAAAAGTTTTTTTTTTTTATTCTGTAATTAATTTTATCTGGATTTATTGTACATTTTAACATAGTTTTATGTAATTTATTGAAACACCACTGCATATGGTGGATAAAGCTTTAATTAAAAAAAATCATGTTAAATCAATAAGGTAACATGGCATAAAAAGCATAAAAACAACATAAAAAAAATCATGTTCATTTGACGAACTCAAGTTACGTAACATAAACGGATATAAATTATGTTGAATGAACATAATAAAAATACGTGCAACCGATGTACATATTTTTTTTATGCTAATCCAACAGATTTTTTTTTTTTGCAGTGTAAGCATAAACCATTGTTATTTTAGTATCACTAGAGTAGAATTCAAATTTCGAAGTGGTTTGGCGTAATTCATATTTTCCTTTTTCATTTGAATTTCAATTAAACTTTTCTAAAGTTTATTTTAAGTTAGTTTCACTAATGAGATGACGGGTCTCTTGTAGTAGTTAATGATTACATGACGTAAAACATCAAATATTTCATTCCTGCATTAAACGATTGCAAAAAAAAGACAGAAATATTATATCATTTTGTTGATTAAATGTTGAATTTAATTATTTTAAAGTAATCATACCTATCTGATGAGAGTTTTTTTTTTTTTTTTAAATATAAAGATTAGCTGTATCACTGTCCGTCTGTAGTTTGGTCTTAGTTGTTTGAGATCCCCTGCATTTAGACTCTCTTTCTGGTTCACATACAGACCTTTTACCTAAACAATTTACAAATTCTAACTTCGGACTGGATGCTCTTCTATTCCAGTCTCAATAGGAACTGTTGTGGCAAAAAAAAAAAAAAAAAAAATGACACTCACCGCTTAAGAGACAAACTCAGTCAACTGTCTTTTCATAAGTTTATTCTTTGCAAAGAATGTCAGACAGTCATACAGAAACACAGGTTACTGCAGAGTGCAACCAAGAAGGGAGGGCTCACTCCAACTTATATCTAGCTTTCAAGGTTACATCTCCTAACTGGTAACTTTCCACACATAGTAAGTGTCAGATAAATACATTCTGCTACATCATACTCCCAAGATTCAAATCTTTATATTTAGGGCCCCAATACCCTTCTCTCACGCCATCCTCACAGCAGGTTTAAATGCAGTAGACTTACACTCTATTCCGTATAAGCACATAAGAGAAGTAAAAGAGAAGTTTCTTTCACAGAACCCATTCAAATAGCGCCCATCTGTTTCTAATGTAGCTAACGTCGGCAGCTTTGTGTCATCTACACACATTTGTTAAACTTTGAGGAGTGAGGCTCTGACAAATGATGGTCATTATGACCTTGCAAAGTGATGGCGCTATGGAGCCATGTGCTTTTTCACAACATTATTATAGTTTTATTGTTTTATTATATAATATTATAGTTTTATAGTTTTATTATATAAAACTATAATACTTCAAACATAGAACTAGTGAAAATGGAAATAAAATGAAAAGATTCCATTGCTGTATTAAATTTAGACCTGCTCACGTTAAATCACATTTTACTTTTACGCGCTTTACAGCGTTGCGCATTATCACCAATCACACACGACTCTGTTGAGTATAGAATGCAGTGGCCAATCAGAGGCGTTCAGAATAG
>NW_026128825.1:0-42019 GCF_022985175.1 Labeo rohita
GAGTGGTTTACATTCTTGCATTTCAGTGAGGCTTTATTTTTATTTTATAGTTTAGTTTAGTTTATTGTTGTTTTAATGTCCATATTTTGAAATTTGTGGATGTCACTTTTCTCCATAAAATTGCATGTTATGCTTGTAAAACATGGTAAAAACTAAAAGAAAAAAAAGATATTGTGTTAAAAGTTTAAAAAAACACATTGACAAAAGAAAATGTAATTAAATTACTTCTAAAACACATTGACATTGGTCTCTTTAGTGTTGTAAATTTTGTTTAAAATCCGGCACCCTTTATTCACTTTGGTCTTGGTAATGCAGCATAGTGTCATGTCTGTGTGTTGTGTATGTACAAGTCCCGGTAAAACACATTGGTCTCTGTAATCCAGGGAATTGACATGATTTGTGTATTGTAAAATGAGTGTCCTTATAAACCGGTAGGACCCTAGAAATCCCAATTATGTAATGGGCGGGAACATTTTAGGAGGGGTGTGGCTGTCCCTGAGTACCACCAAAATATCAGGTTGTCCTATTATCTGTTTTATTGTGTGTAGAGGAAATTCTAAGACAGATTCTTAATCTGCAGATGAAAATAATTTTTTTGATAGTTTTATTATTTCTGTAGGGCATTGGGAAAGGTGTGTCCCCTTAAACCACCATACAACTGGTTTGGCGCTCAAAGTCCTGCTAAACCACAAAAACCTGTGTGTGTGTGTGTGTGTATGTATGTATGTATGTATGTATGTAAGTATGTATGTGTGTATACACACTGTATTGTAGCAGCAGAGCACTGGATCTAGACCATAAACTAAACTGTCTCAAATCTTTTGCTGTGTTTGATTCTGCACAGGCGAGTACACAGAAGCTACAACGATCAATCACGCCACATTAAAGAGCGTCATCACGGCATTTACTGCTTGAATTTCCTAATGAAATGGACAGAAATTGAAATGTGAGACTTTGTTTCGTATCAAACAACACAAAGCCTAGTCTAATGCTATTTACTGGAAGAAGGCGCACTGTGTACTGTTCATTCATCATCTGAAAACAGCAAAGAACAAAAGATCGATTGAGATTTAAGAATCGATATTGGTTCATCAAAATGTGAATCTATTAAAATGGAGAAATTGTTTTTTTTTTTGTTTGTTTTTTTTTTTTTACTCAGCCCTAGCGTATTTTGTTGTTTTTAAACACTGCGCTGTCATCATGTAAGTTCATGATTAAAAATGAAAATGTGAACAAAAATAAAATCAATTTAATTCATTAAATAATTCAAATGAAAATTAAAATGAGGGATAAGATGATATGGCTTCTTACACAGAATAAGGCACACAGCATATTTAATAGTATTCTAAGCAGTGATGAAGGCACTGTATTACAAATATACTTTATTATAATGAAAATAATAGTAATAATAATAATAATAATAATAATAATAATTCAGATAAACCATATATAGTTGTGATCGTATGTTTATTAGTCACGTTGAATCAATGAATACAGTTAAATCTTCTGTTTATTCAGCTGCAGTGATTGTGATTTCATGGGTGTCGTCTTCAGATGAAGATTTACTGCTGATCACAGAACCGCACTTCACTGAAAGATACGCATGACAATCGCAGCTGCTGCCTACTCACGATTACCATTTCATTTCGATTTATCAGAATCAAAACATAAATAAATTATTTTGGTATTATATGGTACAAGCATTGCTGAAGGTTTTTTTTTTTTTTTTTGGGAATTAACTTAGATATTATGCAAAACATATTACTTCAGTTGAAATATTTGTATCAATATTGTGGACATTTTGCCCCATACTGGTGAGGCCATTGTTGCCACCTTAAATATTTCTATATTTTCCCTTTGGAAGTTGCATTCAATATTCATTTGCCTGAAAACTCGGAGGAGACTCGTGTATTTAGCCCGATTGTACTCTAATACTGGTGTGCAGTAATGACAGAAACATTTCTAGATTCTAGCAGTCACTTAAAAAAAAACACTACAGTGCTGGTTTTGAAAAAAAAAGGCTCCATAAAAATATAATAATTAATAAGATCACAATTAATTAATTAATTAATTTACATTATTAAAAAAAAAAAGGTTTGGACTGAGAGTGAGAGGACAACAATCAAAACCACTGCTATAGAAAAAATATCTGAGTAATTTTGCATTTTACTTGAAACCTTATAGTTACTGAGATGTGATGAGACTCACTGTAGTTTCTCCAGTTTACAGTGTGGATCCTCCAATAGAGCATAGAGCAGCTTCACTCCTGAGTCTCCTGGTTTATTACCGCTCAGATCCAGTTCTCTCAGGTGTGATGGGTTTGATCTCAGAGCTGAAATCAGAGCAGCACAGCCTTTCTGTGTAATACCACAGCTGGAAACACTGCAGAGAATATATACAAAATTAAAGATGAGTTATTAGTGCTTGACTCATGTGTCCAATGTAATTGCTGAAAAACAGATGTAATACATATCATAAATATCAATTATTAAACCAGGCACAGAGAGTGACTCAGACTCAAGACCCATTTTGATAGACTTCAGACTCAAACTGAAATTACTTCAGATTTGACTCAACAAATAGGACCCAAATATTCCCATAAATATTCCCAAAACTACTTGAGGGAATATTTTATTACTATAAATATTACTATAAATTTTCAACCTTGACTATTGAAGAGGATTTTGCCATTTCATTTGTATTCAGCCTGCAATAATTTGTTGTTTTCCTGATTTAATACTCAAAGCAGAAATATGAGAAAGCAGCACCTTTTGTAAAAAAAACAAAAAAAAAAAAGATCTGAATTTGGCTTGATAGAAAATGGATAATATTTGATCTCCACATGTAGGTGGACATGAAACACACCTTTCCACTGATTGGTCAAGCAAAGATCAACTTGTGCTGTACAAACACTTTTTTAAAGTGTTTACAAGTGAGTCAGATTGCAATTGATGCCAACATGAGTCCTTACTAGGGGTGCACCGATCCTATATTTAGTATCGGTATCACTCCAAAACATTTTCTTCTGGATCGAGGTATTGGTCAGACGAGACCCATCCAAATCTGATATTCTGTGTATACTATTGTGTTATTGTTAATCCTCATGAAAGCCACAAAAACATTATGAAACTCAAAGGTTTTGTGCACAATATTTCAAGTGTTCTGAAGCCGTACTATAGTTTAATGTGAGGTACAGATGAATATTTAAGTTCACGTAAACTCTACTCTCCGCTGCGGCTGTCTGTCATCCTCCATTCAGTATTCAAACTGTGTGTCACATTCAGTTACGACAGTCAAGACGATAAAATCCAAGTGTTTTGTTCTGAAGTAGCAGCATCGGGCCAGCCATAGTCCTCACTCCTGGAAAGTTGTGTAAAGTGTTAGTGCTGTGTAGTTTTTTTTTTTTTTTTTTTTTTTTTTTTTTTTTTTTTTTTGCAACATTCATCAGATGGTTTGTGTGCCATTTGAGGCTGAGACTAATTGACTAGACAATACTTTGCTAATTTAAGAAATTGCTGAATGCTGTCAAATTAAACATGGTTAATGTCATTGAAGATTTCTGCACATGTATATCTGATGTACAAAGTGTCAAGAAATTATGGCTGTCACATGATTACTAGTGATGGTGAAGTGAAGCTTTCAACACAATTTTATCCGAAAAAGGTTCATTACTCAAAGCTTTTCAAAACGGCTCATGTTGTGGTCATCTAGTGATCATAAAAATGAATAACACCTTCCAAAGTGCTGTGTTTCATTACAGCCGCTGGTTTCACATCTGGTTCTAATGAATATTTGTTTTATTTTATTGTATATAAATAATGGTCATTGTCAAAGTCATTCATTTGTGTCGGTGTACAAGCACTAAAATAAGTAAAATAAATGAAACAAATTCATCAATTAAATCTATGATCTGTTTGTTTTAACTCTGCCTCAGACTTCATTAGACTGTTACTTCATGGGCAAAGTACATTTTTGAGCTCAATATATAAATTACTATTAAAAAAAAAAAAAAACAATGTTGATACATTAAAATGTAATACAATGTGAAGGAACCGGCACTAAGGTTCGCATTAGTTTGAAGCAGATACTAAAGCAGTCGCGTGGTTTTCAAATTATTGAAGCTTCGGACGTCATAGATCACGTGCTTTTCTCAAAACGAATCAAGCTCCGATACAGTGCTTCAGTGTGAAATGTGTCCTTTTTTGATACAAGCTTCAGAGCTTCTGTGTTAAACGTAACATCCTATGGAGAGAATATAATGCCATAAGATTTGCATGTAAAGAGTAAGCGTTGTGCAAGTGTACATAAGACTGTAAGCGTAAATTAAATTTGCATGCGCAAGAGCCCGTACGGAAGTGCAATATATTCACATACATGTGAAACATTGTTGGATATATTGAAATGTATTTAAAAAAGATATTTTCCAAATGCATAAAATTCCTAACTAAAAATTTTATGTTGCATGTATAAATACATGTACATATATGTAACAATATATTTAATGTTTCATGTCATTTAAGCCTATAAAATATTATAGATGATATGACTTGGGCACATATGCATGGGCACCAGAAGCAGAAAAAAAGGGGTGTGGCTCCACTATGTATGTGTATATATATATATATATATATATATATATACTCTAAAAAATGCTGGGTTGACACCGCTGGTCGGGACGAGGACCCGAGAGGGAGCAGGCACGTCGTGAGAAGCCGTTATTTTCTCAGCTTATGCAGATGGAAACGAGTGAAGGACGATTTTCGGCAAGTAAAGATTAAAAATGTAAAGTCATCATTCATTATGTGTGTCCGGGAGTATTTTGAGATTTAATGGAACGTGGAAAAAGTTGGAAAAGAGCATTTATTGGAAAATACGCTGACGCTGTTTTCCCCTCAGAAATAGTCTTAACGGCCTCTTCTACCGAACAGAAGAAATACCTTTAATGCAAGGACTGTGAGTTTCTTATGTCATATTTACAGAAGATTTAGGTGTTAATAGAGGGTTATTAACAGATTTAAAAGTAGTTTCCTAAAGAAAGCGGCATTGTGTAATGAAGATTAGCCTAATTATTTTGAGGCTGATGAAGTTTTAATTGTTAAAAGTAATGTTTTACATGTAATATTTCAGACTTGTTGAGCTTTGAGTCTTCATTGTGCCCGCGGCGGGAGTTAACGGCACAGAAGACCGTGTGTGTGAGGAGACGATCATCTCAGCTTCTTCAGAAGAGAGGGAAAGACGATATAAAGGCAAGTAAAGGTCATAATTCCATATAATTTCACTTTTTTTGACTATTAGTAAAAGAATGTTTGCTTTTTTGTAGATGTTGAAAGCCTGAGACATAAGAGAGCTTCATTCTTTCAGGATTAATGTGAGTTATTTTTTTTTTAATGTTTCTGTTGTCTCCTGCCTGTTTACTTTGTATTTTGATGCAACAACAGTATGATGACTTGTTCACATTTTATTTAAACCATTGATGTCCTTTTTTGCAGAACTCAAACCAACTTTGAGGCTAACACCACAGAAGCCTACTGGTGTGAGGAGGCGATCATCTCAACTTCTTTAGACAAGAGGGAAAGGTGATTTAAGGTAAGTAAAGGTAATAATTTAATGTTATCTTTATTTTATTCATTTTTTTAAAATGTAAAAATGTTTTATGTAGATGTTCAAAGCCAGAGACAGGATAGATTAATTCTTTTTTTTATTAATATTAGTTATTTGTAGAAAACAAGTGTTTCCATTGTCTTCTGCCTGTTTACTTAACATTTTGATGCAACAATAGTATGATGACATTTTTATTTTTTTTGACTAGTAGTAACTTCAATATATATCAATCTCTTAATTTCAGATTTACTTATTGTTATTTGTAATTCAACTTGTGCATGTTCCAGGTCCTTCTTTGCAAGCTGGTCAACACATTCGTTCCCTTCTATTCCAATATGAGCCGGAACCCAGAGAAAATAAACCAATAATCTTAACTGCCTTATCCTATATATACTCTGTAATATTTCATATAATATGTCCTGTCTAGCGTCTGATTTTCCACTCTGTAAACTTGTCAGAGCCACCATTGAATCTGTGCAGATCACAGAAGTATAAGGCTTGATCTCTTCGACCCATTGCAGGGCAAGACATATTGATAATAATTCAGAAGTATATACAGATACATGATCAGAAGTTCTCCTAGCAATTTTGATATTAAATTTAGGTATATACACCGCAGCTGTTGTTCTTGCCGTCCCTGGGTCTTTAGATCCATCTGTGTATATCTGCAAAACTGAATAGTATGCATGATTGACATATTGTTGCACAGCTGAAACTATTGGGATGTTCATGTTGATGCTTTTAATTTCTTTATGAATGTTTAAATCAACAAGTGGCATTGGGAACAACCAAGGAGGTATTGCAGGGATCGCCACTGTTGGTGCGATATCAAACTTATCAAGACCCATTCTCTGTGCTTCCTTCCCTACAATCCAACCAAAGCTTGCAAACTCTTTATATTCATACTCCCAGCATTCTCTTAAAATGTTCTTGACTGGGTGACTTTCCGAATGTGTTTTAATACTAGACCAATATGTCACATCAGCTGAAGTCTACGTAACTCTAGGGGCATTTCTCCCATTTCAACCTGTAGTGATACCACTGGTGATGACCTGAATGCTCCACAACAAATTCGCATAGCCTGCGTTTGTATCTTCTCAATATTTTTGGTCCAGGTTTTATTTGCAGAACTATACACCATACAACCATAGTCAATATTAGCTCTTATTACTGCTTTATATATTCTTTCCATTGATTGACGCTTTGCCCCCCATTCAACTCCAGCTAAACATCTTAATATGTTTATCCCTTTCTTACATTTTTCTATCAGCTTCTGAATATGTACTCTGAAATTTAGTTTTGAGTCCATCCACATTCAGAGAAATCTGACTACATTAACTTGTTCTAACTGTTGCCCATACATTTTTATATTTAGGGACGGATTAATTTTCTTATTTGAGAAACATATTACCTGGGTTTTTGCCACAGAAAATCTAAAGCCCCACTTCCTTGCCCAATCCTCAACCTCCATAACAGCTTTCTGCATTTTCTTTTCCACATACAAAACATTTCTCCCCCTAAACCATAACGCTCCATCATCTGCATACAATGATCTGCTAACACCAATGTCAACATTAGAAAAAATGTCATTTATCATTGAGTTAAATAAAACAGGACTACTTACACTGTCTTGAGGGGTTCCGTTCTCTATTGGAAGAACCCGAGAGTATGCAGAACCTACTCTAACTTGTATCGTTCTTCCGAACAAGAAGTTTAATATCCAGTTATACATTTTACCTTGTATTCCCATACTATCCAACTTCAATAAAAGACCCTCCTTCCACAACATATCATATGCCTTTTCAATATCGAAAAACACACCTATTACTACTTCCTTTTTAACCTGAGCCTTCCTGATTTCATTTTCCAAACATAAAACGGAATCCATGGTTTTCCTTCCCTTACGAAATCCACTCTGATATGCAGAAAACAGGTTCTTGCTCTCAATAACATACGACAATCTATTCATTACCATACGTTCCATAAGTTGTAAGATGTCAGAGATATTGGTCTATAACTGATAGACTGAGATTGATCTTTTCCTGGTTTAGCAATAGGTATTACAACCCCGTGCTTCCATGCATCAGGCAATCTCCCTGTTTCCCAAATCATATTAAAGAGTCTTAATATCAAATTTAAAGACACATCCGATAGATGCTTAATCATCTCATAGCAAATATCATCCTTGCCAGGAGAAGTCTGTTTAATCCCCACCAAAGCTCTTTTTATCTCATACAAGGAAAAATCTGAATCAAGCGTGCCTCCATCAGGCTTCTTTTTTATAAATATCTGAGCATTATCCATCACACATTGTTCCCTATACTTCCTCATATCCTCTGATATATTCATATTACTATGTACCTTAACAAATGTCTCCACTAACATTTCAGCTTTATCACTATCAGTTACTGCTATCTTATTGTCGTCAGCTAACACCGCAATGCTAGCGTTCCTCTGAACTCCTCCCATCTTCCTGATCATACTCCACAATTCATTAACTTCAACTTCCACTCCAATTTTATTACAGAATTCTCTCCTATAGTTTCTCTTTGCTCTTCTAATTTCTCTCCTCACCATCGCCTGAGCTCTTTTATAATTAATGTAATCAGCGAACAATATCGATTTTCTTGCTTTCCTAAGGGCTTTGTTTCTGTTACAAACTAATTCACTACATTTTTCATTCCACCATGGAACCGCTTTTCTTCTGTTTTTAGACTTGCTTTTACCTATTACCTCCTCAGCTGTATTTTTAATTACATCACTTATTCTATCACTATCAACTCATCTACATCCATATCTGAATAGTTAATTTCAGCCATTCTATTTTGACACAGATCTTTAAAAATCTCCCAATCAGCTGTAATAAACTTCCATCTTGGATTTCTCACGTCTTCCACTTTTGTTATGTCCACTCCAATTTTAACAGCAATAGGAAAGTGATCACTTCCTATAGTACAATGCTTCATTACTTTCCATTCACACTTTCCAGCTAAGTTATCAGATACTAATGTTAAATCTAATGCTGAATCACGCCCACGGCTAACATCTAGTCTTGCATTACTTCCATCGTTAATGCATACTAACTTTCCCAAATTGAGCAACTCCTCAACAATCTTCCCACTGAAATCACTTTTATTACTCCCCCACAATGTACTATGAGCATTAAAATCACCACACCAAATCACTTTATCCCCTATATTCCCACCAATGTTTTCCAGCACCTTTAAACTCAACTTCTCACATGGATTGTAGAAATTAATTACTTTATAACTTTGTGACCTTTCCCAAACTTCCACCACTACTACCTCTTGTTCCACATCTCTAACAATATTTCTAAACCCAATCCCTTGTTTAATGAAAGTAGCTACCCCACCTCCGTTCCCTAGCTTCCTATCTTTCTGAATTATTGTATATCCTTGTAATGTGAAATTCAGCTGTAACTTAAGCCAAGTTTCTTGTACACATATTATATCAGGGCTACTTTCTTTCTTAGAGATATATTCCTTAAATTCTTGACCATTTGCAATAAGACTTCTGGCATTCCACTGTAAAATAGAAAATACCATTATGATCCACCACATCCTGCTTATGAGTTTGTAACGTATGCTTTTAAATGATCATTTATCATGTCTACAGAGATACCTTTAATCTCCAAATACTTTTCGACTGCTTTGATTATAATCTTGATTCTTTCTGTCCGGCTATCAGTTTGAGCAGAACAGTTGACAACTTCTGCCATGAATGTCACAAATGATACTTTGTCTGTGATCTTTGTTAACTCATTCTTTTCATCCTGTTTGTTTTTCGTTTTTTGTTCAGGTAATAATACCCTACTACTCTCTATTTCATTCTTCTTTCCAACTTTCTTTAGTGCTTCCGAATACGATATCCCTTCCTCAATTCTGACCGTCTGGACTTGCACTGCCTGCATCCTCACTTTGCATCCTCCATACCCCGCACTGTGTTCTCCTCCACAATTACAACATTTGGGATTAACTCCTTGCCCACACTGACCATAATCATGTTCACCCCCACATCTTGCGCATCTCTGTTTACCCCTACAGACTGCCGCCACATGCCCGTACTTTTGGCACTTGTAACATCTCATAGGAGGGGGAATATATGGCCTGACCATGTAACTTACAAACCCTAAGAAAACTCTGCTAGGTATCTTACTTTCATCAAAGTGAATCATGACTGATAGACTGTCAACTTTTTTGTTGTTTCTGGTACACTTCAATCGTCTCACATCAAACACTGTCGCTCCAGTTAGATTTCTTTTTATCATTTCAACTTGAACATCAGGGGATATTCCAGATATTACACCTTTGACCTGACTTTTTTCTTCTGGAATTGAGCAAGTAACTTTTTGTCCTAGAATCGATTTTATTCCTACAGCCACTCTTTGTTGTCTGTTATCTTTACAGAATAACAGTAGTCTACCTTCTCTTAAAGTCTTGACACTTTCCATCATTCCGATCGTTTCCTTCAGTGCTTTTAGACAGTTTCAATGGATTAATGGCATTCAAAGATCCAGCAGCAAACGTCATCATTACCTTATAGTCTTCTTTTCTTTTCCTTGACATCAGTGCCAGCCCTTCCAACAGGCGATACAGGCAGTCGCCTAGGGCCCCGCCTTAATGGGAGGGCCCTGCGGCCGCGAGGTTGTCAATTGGATTTTTAGGTGCATTCGATTTGAAGCGGCGCTGCGCAGAAAGATCCGTGTTTAAAATCAAAGTTCCGCAAGAGCCATCCACAAGTTTCCTACGCCCATGAGGCCTTTCGTCAAAAGTAGGAGCGTCTTCCGGTTCTAAGTAAACAAGCGGGACGTGACACTGATTCATTCAACAGTTGACAGGAGTGACGGGCAAATGAAGCCTCGTGAAGCACTGAGACTTTCCTCTGACTGTTTTAGGACAAGATTCAAAGCTTCGAGAGTGTCGAAAACAGCGCGATCTGGTGGTTAGTAAAGAATAAAGCAGCCAAAAGACTACAGCTCCGTCGGAAGAAACATTCACCACAATTTCCATAGATCGGTTCATGTTATATGCACAAATAAAAGCTTAACCTTTTGTGTGTCTGTTTGTTGAATTCTGACTCTAATAAATTAATTCACCCATTGAATAGTGCCTTTAAATGCCAGTACGAATATCAACATGATGTAAGAATAATGTACACGTATATCAATTGCACATGGCATATATTTAACTTTCCTGAAATAATTTGTATTCTTCATATTAATTGTATGACTGGGTATTTTAAAATGTAATTATTAAATAGGTACCAATGAAAATGTACTCGCAAAGTAAGATCTGGGGGTTGAACATTACGACATGAGTGAATCGTGCACGTGACTGGACAGAAACTGGGGCTTCTACAAAAGGGATTTCTACGTTAACAAGCCTCGAACCGAGGCTTCATTTGGCATGTCATTTAACACAAGCTCTGAAGTCTCGGTTCAAATGTTATTTCACTAGTTATTCAAGAAAGTCATTCAAGATTTAGCGATCCAAACTTGCTAATAACACAAATTCGAAAAGCATCCATAAGAACGTAATGACATCTCTCATAAAGGTGTGCACAAAGTAAACAATGGTCTAAAAAACACTTAGCCTCTTCGCTAATTAGCACACAAAATACCACTGGTATACTACGTCCACCACCTCAACGGAAGTCGTACCCACGTTCTTTTTTTACAGTAGCGCCCCACGGAAACTTGTGGATAGAGCGCAGACAGCTACTTGCTCTTGCGCTACTAGCGCTACTTGCTCTTGCGGTACTTTAATATCATCCACCGATCGGTGTGTGCAGCACAATTTAAAGCCGCACGCACCTTACATAACTAAGGTAACGCGCACCAGTACCGTGCGACATATGCGTCAAATGTATGAAAAAAAAATTCAGTGCATTCAAATTTACTTCAGTACAACGCATGCATGGATTTTGCATGGGTTTGAGTCTGTTTACAAACCTGTTGTCTATTGAGAACATTTTAATGACATGATTTTGCTCCAAATTCATTTAATAACATCAGTAGAGTTTTTGAAATAACTTCCTTTTTTGATCTGATGTGGTGTCACATCACAAAATGAGGCAAAATCATTATTTTATATTGTATTCTATGAAGCGATGAAGGCTGCTGATTAGCATTGCATTGCATATTCGTATAAAAATTCCTGATAAGGCACGAAGAACAGAGATAAACCATTTAGTCGCAATCGTACAGATATGTCTCCATGTTTCATGAGTTTCATGAGTTTTATTCAGCTATGCGAAAGCATATACCTTTGTCCTTATTAGGGATTTCCTGTATGAATGAAACATTCTATTACATGTACATGTAAGTTGTTTTTTTTTTTTTTTCTCCAGTGGAGAGAATTTTTTACCTCTCTCAGAGTAAATGCATAAGATTTTCTGACAAAAAGTTGCACGGCTTGGACAAAGTTCAAATAAGTTTTTTTTATTTAAGGCTTTGACAGAAGTTACTGATTGCCTTTCTCTTTCTCATACTATGAAGCAAGGAGTCATAATTCTCATTCCCAAGCCGGGCAAAGATCCTAGGATTTTAGATAATTTGCAGCCCATTACATTTATTAAATAATGACTATAAATTGGTAGCACACATTTATTCTAACCGGTTGAAGAGTGGATTATCTCAGATTATAAGTAAAACGCAGTCAGGGTTTATGAAGGGTAGATCGATTCACAATAATTTACGTTTGGTTCAAGATCTGATTGATTATAAAGACAAGGTTAATGACAAAGTTATTATGTTTTTCCTTGATTTTTACAAAGCGTTTGACACGGTCGGACACCCCTTTATTTTTTCGGCTTTAGAATTGTTTGGGTTTGGGAAACAGTTTAGAAGTATAATTAGTAGTTTATATCAGGATACAAATTGTTCTGTTTCATTGACTGAAGGGACCACTTCACACTTTAATATAAGCCGAGGTATTAAACAAGGCTGTCCCATTTCACCTTCACTTTTTATTTTGGCTGTGGAAATGCTTGCTCTGGCAATTAAAAATTCTGACATTGAGCAATTGAAGGTTTTTGATGATTCTATAGTGATCAGTCAATTGGCAGACGACACAGTTTTATTTCTAAAGAATTCTGATCAGGTTCCAAAAACTCTTCAAATTATTAATAATTTTTCCAATGCTTCAGGCTTATGTCTTAATTTAAGTAAATGTGAAATAATGACATTGAAAGAATCTCAGCTCACACAAATTTGCAATGTACCAGTTAAATCTAGAATCAAATATCTTGGTAAGGAACTAAGTGAAACACTTAATATATCTAATAGAATTGATGAATGTAAGACAAGATTGGACAGATGGATGCAAAGAGACATCTCTATATTTGGAAGAATTTTATTGACAAAAGTGGAATCTTTGTCCAGATGCATTTACCCTGCAGGATCCCTTCCTATTTCTAATAAGAAAATTAAGTTCATTAATCAGATGAATTTTAATTACATTTGGAGGAGAAAAGCTCATTATGTTAAAAAAGGGACACTAGTGAAGGATTATAAAGAAGGGGGTTTACAGGCCATAGACTTTGACTGTATGAATGGAACTCTCAAGACAAATTGCCTTAAAAACGTTCTAATAAATAATAATAGTTTTTGGTTTTGCACCCCTAGAAATATCTTTAAAAGTGTTGGTGGTATAGAATTTCTATTACGCTGTGATTTTTCAATACAAAAACTTCCTCTCAAATTGTCAGAATTTCATAAGCAGGTTCTTTTATATTGGAAGCTGATTTATAAACATAATTTCTCCCCGCAAAATTCACCGATTTGGAATAATAGGTACATTTTATTTAGAAATAAGTCACTCTTTATTAGTGACTGGTGGGAAAGAGGTGTCTGTTCTGTTTTTTGTAAAATGAGACCATTTTTTATCCACTTAGAACAATGTATGTGGGAATATTTTGAATTCAGGTATTCTTTATCTTGCAGAATGGAGACCCCTAGAGAACATATTGCCTCCTTTCAATTAAATCTCAATAACTTAAAAAAAAAAAAATATATAATACAAAGAAAATTATTTTTTCCTCCCTCTGATTTCTGGCACCTAGTGGAATCAAAAGAAAGTACCAAACATATCTTAAATAACAGACTTTCAAAGTAAAACTTAATTCAAATAATTCGATTTTTTGTTTGTTTATCATAAAATTATGAAAAAAAAAAAATACAATCAAATTATACAATATGTGTTATGTGTTAAAATTTAGAATGTTTTTGGTGAAATGCAACCATTTTTTTATCAATTTACTCCAATGTATGTGAGTACGGTGCTCTTTTAAATTCAGGTATGCCAAAATCAGTAAAAAATTCAAAATATGTCACAGAGCTGAAGAGGCTAAATGTCTGTAACACAGAAATAATGATGTGTGGTTAAAAAGACTGTTTGTGTTGCTGTTTCTGGATCAGTAGCAGCATGAATGCAGATTTCTATGTCTTTAACACCTGTTTCACATCGTAAGTGTCAGTGGAGCGTGAGCAGCGCGTGTTTTGTCATCGTCCATATCAGTGAATGACAGCGTTCACATCTGAAACATGATGATGACCGACCCTCTGATTCATTAACATGACCAGCAACAAAACCTGCTTCTCACGCTCCACTGACACTCGTGATGTGAAACAGTCGTAATAGACATAGATGAATCACTGTCATTTAGGAATAAGATCGCGTGGGTGTTTCAATCAAGATCGTGATCTTTAATTGTGCAGCTCTAATGTAAACACTGCAAAATGTTTTGCGAGGATTGTCACTTTCTCACATCGGATCTCACCACATCCCTAATGTATATATATGTATATGTGTATATATATATAAAATATTATACTACACTGTAATTTTATATACAGCAAAAAACTAAAATATACAGTAATTTATAGGTGAAGCTGCTGCCAATTAATCACTGCAAATTGAATTAATTTTTTATTTACACTTGTATTTTGTTGTTCAGTGGTCTATAAGTGTATATACAAATATACATTTGTTTTGGGCACATTCAGTATAATCATTGTATTTGATCAATTACATTTTGATTCTTAAAGGATTGTCACCCACAAATAAACTTTTTTGATCCCTTTAAAACTTTGTTTGCCAGTATTTTCACAGTTATTGTGTTGAGTAATATAATAACACTCACAGTAGTTTCTGTAGTTTACAGTGTGGATCCTCCAGTAGAGCAGAGATCAGATTCACTCCTGAGTCTCCTGGTTTATTGTAGCTCAGATCCAGTTCTCTCAGGTGTGAGGGGTTTGATCTCAGAGCTGAAATCAGAGCAGCACAGCCTTCCTCTCCAATAATACAGCCCCGCAGCCTGCAAAGAGTGAAGAACATGAATGATCTCTGAGATTGTTTAAATTTTAGGGTGAGAGTGTGTTTGTGTGTTTGTTTATATGAGCAAAATGTTTTCTATACACCAGGATCAGTGGTACAGACATTTCAACTTGCCAACACAAGCACAAACTAAGAAACTGATTTAAATGCACTCGACCCACATGATTCCCAATACTGAACTAGTTTATCATTCTCATTCTTCAAACCCTTTGTAGTGCTATATAGACAATAATGTGATGAAATCTAGGAAAACCCAACACATGGTGAAATTTTCCCTTTTTTAGGTTTTGATACCATATGAAAGCTGGGTTCAAGCCCTTTTTATTTTGTCCATAGCTTGAATGTAACAAAAGTTATGACTATCTTAAGTTGGCTGATAGTTATGATTTTCAGGAATGAAATTTTGAGAAAAACAATTTTAGATGGCTTTCACTTTCACTTCACAAGTTTAACAAGAGCTGTCTGTCAGCAACACTGTACTGCATCATTACACAAACAGACCAACGTTTAATTGTTAAGTGAGCAGCTCCTTCAGACTGTGTTGTTCTCTTGCACTCCACCATCTCACGATATTAAAAAATAAATAAATAAATAAAACTTTGCATGCCGTAGTTTACACAGGACTGGTGGAGAAAGTACATTGATACACATTTATTAAATATGTTACGTGGTTTATTTTGACAGGTTAACTGAATGCTGTCCCCTCTTACAAAAACACTCTTCAAACAGATTAAAATATTCAAGTCTTGGTGCCACTGAGTACTTGTAAATCTGTTACTCATTAATTGGAGAAATATTTGTCAGTTTGATCATTTATATTTTGTGACTTGTGTGTGGTAGTTTACAATGGGGCTAAAGATGGACCTATGTAAAAGGCACATTTGAAATTATTACAGACTTTTGTAGCAAATGAGAATCATTAAAATTACAGGCTTCTGTTTTGAAACAAATGTCTTGTTAATATTTTTATTCAATGTAATTAAATCAACAGATTTTCAATAACTATATAAAAAATATGGAAAATATAAAAAGATGGTATTTGGGGTAAAAAAAAAAAAAAAAAAAAAAAAAAAAGAATCACCATAATTATTTTAATTAAAAATTTAAAAATATGATACCGCTCACATGATATAAACAATCTTTTAATTGAGATACTGTAAAGTCATATTACGTTATTACTGGATCTTCAAGCAGTGTAAGAATCCTTCACAATCGTTTACTTTATAATAAAACATACCTGTATTTTTATTTAAATAAATCCATTTTGCAATGTACTCAGTAGAGCTGCACGATTAATTGAACGCGATTTTCCATGTGCATTTTGTCAGTAAAGCCAGCTCTGTAATCAGCAGTAAATCTCCATCACTTGTTTTCAGATGGACCAGTAATTACTACACAGAGCAGTAGTTCACTGATAGGTTACGCAAAAACATCATAGACGACAGTATAGGCCTATTTCACAATATGGCGGCTGAGAACGGAAGTAGCGGTACTTCCGGTTGCGCCACCGCCCGTCATTCATTCATTCATTCATTCATTCATTCATTCATTCATTGTCAGTGCGAACTCGTTTTCTCCCAATCATTAACAAATTTACCAACAATAAGAATAGCAGATGTTGTTGGTTTTGTTGATAGTTTTCAGGGAGATGTGAGGCATCAAAATTGGACAGGGGTTATAAATATGTTTTGGAGCAATTTATATTTGATTATCAAGGTATGTGTGTTATGTTAGACAGCTGCCATGATATCACCGAATTATCAATGTTGTTTTTATGGATGAATTAAAGGTGGCTTATTAATAATAATAAAAATAATAATAATAAAAATGTCCCGTTAATAACTGTGTTTATTTGTGTGTTTGGACACAGTCTCAAACATTATTGTAGGGAAAGTGGTAATTAGGGCCAGGTGTTACAGGTCATTAAGAAAGCATGAGAAACCACATCAGCTTAAGGTAAATTCATTCAGGATTTAGGTAATGATTGTTTATTATGCATTACTTGTCTCAGTGTAAATCCTGTCAAATCAATGTATCAAACATACTGATTAATTCTAGCAGTAGGAGCATCTGCAGTTAGGATATATGCAGTTGGTGTGTGAGTGAGAGAGAGAGAGAGAGAGAGAGAGAAAGTAGGCCTACACATTTCAACTTATGAATAACATTTTGTATTGCAAGTGTTTTTTGCACATTTTGATGCCTTGATGACAGTGGTAGGGGCTCAAACTTAACTACACTAACTAGTAATGGAATGATGTAATTTAATAACAAAATAAAATCCGTTACAGTTGCTGAGAAACAATGTACAGTTAAATTAGTTACTTATGAAAATGTTAACGATTCACACACATACAGATTTGATTTCCCAAATTGCATTGACTGACTAAAATATGAGACACCAATGTTTCAGGAGTTTAGAACATAGAACAGGAGTAATAAAATGTAATCGGTTACATTACTTTTAAAACACTTAAAATAGTTGCACTACTTACTACATTTTAAACTTGTTATCTGTAACTTATTACATTATCAAAACAACCCTCCCAACAATGTTGATACGTTTGAATTTTTGAAATGTATAAAACAATTAATTTTATAAATTTGTCTTTTATCAGATTTACCCAGGGTGCGATTTGTGAAAAAAGCAGAGAAAACTTTTGAAAACTTTTTCTCTCTCCATAGGCGGAGGTTGAACCAACTCCAATAAAGCTATATCTGTTAACAACGCATATTATATACCCGTCTTTTTAGGCAAGTACCAGATAATGAGTGTCATGTCATAAAATGTTTTTAATACGACGGAAAAAAGTTAGCCCTATTAATTGTAATGATTTCATTTCAAACAACGAATAAATTATATAGAGAAAGTGAGCAAAGAACACAGTATCAACGGAGCTTTTTGAAACTCCGAGTCAGTAAATCATTGCATCGCCAAATGATTTGGAAGCGCTGCAGTCGGATCACGAGTCATTCGATTCAGAACGGGACTTCAGAGCGCCTATCACGAATCATTTGATGTAGACCGGAACGTAGGAGGAATAAAAATGATTCAACAGAAGCAGGGATGCATAGACCATAGTGGGAGAAATAGAGCGGGAAAAGTTATCCTTTTCTCAGCGTGAGAAATACAAGGTGTGGCGTGAGAGCGTGTGAACTGGTTGAAATGCGTGTGTCTCACAGTAAATGCGTGAGACTTGAGAGCCCTGCAAATGTCTCTGCGACTCTGAGGACACACCGTAACTATGAGGACAGTGCTGGTGTCCTCATAAGTCGAGCAGTGTAGAAAGGTTTATGAGGGTGCGACTAACCACCTCCCGCGTTTTCTCAGAAAGTCCTAATAAGTCGCTGTAGCCGTTTTTCCGTGTGTATCAGTGTGTGCTCAGAGTGTATAATCTCACACTATCGGAAATTCGCTGCTACTGCAGCCTCATACACATTTCAGCCTGTCAGTGCGCGCGTTTCATTGGTCCAGCAGCGGAATCCTCGTCAGTGATTGGCTGCATTTGATGTCCATCAAAGTCTTCTGATCTTCTATTGGCTGTGAAAGCGACGTGTGATGGAGAGATGATTAATTAAAGGGGTCATCGGATGCCCATTTTCCACAAGTTGATATGATTCTTTAGGGTCTTAATAAAAAGTCTCTAATATACTTTGATTAAAAATTCTCAATGGTTTTGTAAAACAACATCCCTTTTACCTTGTCAAAATGAGCTCAGCAAAAATCATCTCATTCTAAGGGGTTGTTCCTTTAAATGCAAATGAGCTCTGCTCACCCCACCCCTCTCTTCTCTCTGTGTAAAAAGACAGTGTTGTTTACATTAGCCGCGTTTAGCCGCTAAACTTCCTAACTACCACGTTATAAGGAAAGGCGATCGCAAAGATTCATAAATGGATCATGAATTATTTGTGTGAACATAGACGGGTATATGTAGATCGGGAGGCGCATTCCCCTCACAAACAAACGTAATTTACTGCATCTTCAGCTGCTCAGATGTTGGGAGTAAATGACGACCACTATGTTCATTATTACATCCAGCAACACAACACCTCCATCACTCAATCGGAGATATTCTTGTATAACTTACATCCCTGCTCTGGCATCGAAACAAAGAGGGCGGACTGTGACAACTGATTCAAGATAAATCGCTCATGTCAATCAACTATTGTGGGAGTGGCCTCTGTGGGTGTGACGCAACAACGACAGGCATCTGAGAATGACTCGATTTGAAAAAGGGGAAATTATTTTTACAGATTAATTAAAAACTGCTGCATGGATTTTTATAATTATAGGCTAGATTTGTACATACACTGCCAACACACATTAATGTTCAAACAGCATGAAAAAGTGAACTTGGCATCCGATGACAAAGCCAAATTAGCTGAATTCCAACTTGATGACGACTGAAGACGACCACTTGCTCATGCTGAAGGTTTGTTCAATTGTTTATTTACTATATCTTTATGGTGCTATGCATGTTAAACTAGTTAACTTTTAACTTTATGCGCATGACGGCTAGTCAGGCTAATGTCAGATCGGGTGCTACACAATTGGCAGATAAAATGGCGGCTGTGTACTAATTGAATTTGAAAGAAATGTCAAGATAATTTCTATTAATTAATTAGTTTTTCTTTCCAAACGAAATTCGAGTGGTTCATAGACGTAATGAAGTATTCGTGAACCATATTATTGTCATAAATGCTTGAGTGAATGAACTTACAGTTTTTTGTAATTCATAAGTAAAATTTAAACTCCTTTATTGTGTTATCATATATGTCTTGTTAAAGAGTTGAGAGGATAAATTTGCAGTTTAATACAGTGTTGTATATAAACACAGCTGCCCTAAACTAACAGTAATGGTGATTACCAAAATAAATGTTTATGTTTCTGTGTTTCTAATGCTAAAATAGAATTATTGTAGTTTTCTATAATACAGAAATATTACACATATGTAACAGAAACATACCTAAAGCAAAATGACTAGTTGTATGATCAACTGCTATTTATGTCTAATACAGTGTATTTAGAGATACAGACTAAAGTCGGACAATAATGTACTGATCTAATATAACTACAATTTTATTCAGTCAACATGGTAAGAAAAAAGAGAATAAAACCTGAGCAGGATGCAAAAGAAACCATACTGTCAGGCAAAGACAAAGCCTTCATTGAGGGACGGGAAATTAACACATTTAAAGGTAAGTTGTGCATCACAAATAGCACTTTAAAATTCACACATCTCATCCTGGAGTGAGACACATATTGTGCATACAGGTTGAAGAGTCAAACATTAAAAAAATTCAAAATAATTTCTCAAATTTAATGCATATTTTTGCAGATAGTAGGTGTGTGTCACAGTGGTGAAAACTGATTTTTTTTTTTTGCACCTCATATTACTGTAAAATACAAGATTATTAATTGTGTAACAAATAGGTGGACTTTGTGACGTAGTAATTCTAGATAGGCCCGTAACCCCAATTACACTTCACAGAACAATACAAATACAAAATAAGCTCACTTTTACAATTGAAAAACATTCTTTTTTAATTTAACTCAAAATGGGGACTCGTTTCTTTTTCCCTATATCTTGCTTATTCGAAGCATATCAAAGTGCAAAACCAATTACAAGAACAAAAAAGAAAATTATCTCATGACAATCATCATAGGAGCAATCATTAGATCACAATCATCTTTCCAAACAAGCAGAAGAATTTACGAGTCTTCAAAGATAAATGACTAGAGATCAAAACAATGTTTGTCAATATTCAGACACAATATGCTTGTGAAGGTATCAAGTCCTTTTCAGTCCAAGTCCATAATGGAAGCAACCAAACATAATGCATTTGAAAGTTTGTGTTCTTAAACAAGGTTCAAGAGAAGGATGTTTGATGTTTGTGGGCTTGTGTAGATGTGTGTGGATGTGTGTATGGGATAAGAGTCAGTGGTGATTTAAGGCTTCAATTAGGAGAGAGGATAAACTGTTCAAGGCCTACCTGAAGTCCAACGTACAATCAGAATATTTGCGGCCTGTCCGAGACTAGACGAAACTCACTCACGATCACAGCATTCCAACCCCACACAGTTCAAACACAGCTGATAAACGAATGGCATCGCAAACATCCGAACACTCGTCCACTGTGTAGCTGGCGTAAGTCTTGTGACACGAGAATCTTCAGTCTCGTTGGTTCGTGGTCGGCATCATACTTCACAACAGTGCTTACTGTCTGCTGATTAAGCATTTGTATAGCCCAAACACTGCTATGGAAAGGAGCAGCTTGCTGGAACCTTGGTAGTCGAAACACTCTTCCGCCGTGCAGCAAACAAAGCTTTTAAAACACAGTCATCTCAAATCTTGTCTAAATTCTGGCACATTTTAAACGTCTAAAGACTCCAGGCAGTTCAAACTGCTTCAACTTTTGCTCTTGGTGTAGTGGAAAGAAGCCTTCACCCACATGCACACACACCTGCATCTAAATTAATCTGATTTCCTCCATTTCCTTCTGGCTATCAACTCCTCCTACTTGTTGCAATGCCTTATGGGTTCTGTAGTTTGTTTTTCCGTTACAACTTGTTTTTTGGCCTTTTAGGGAGAGGTGTGTTTGCACTGGAACACATTGAACCATCCACCTTTGTTGTTGAATATCGTGGGATTCTCTCTCAAAGTAAACGTGTTGAAGACATTCAAAGCAAATACTTGTTCAAATTCACATGGAATGGGAGACGTTACTGGTAAACTAGCTGTTTTTTTTTTTTTTTTTAACATTTGTTTCAAATTGTCTTTTACATTTTTGTATGTTGCATGTTATTCTAAAACAAAAATGAGTCTATTAAAATGTATTTAATATGTTCTTATTACTATTATTATTATTTTATTATTATTATAATATAATAATCAATGACAAGGTGTTTACAACGGGCATTAAGATGTGTTTTTTTTACAATCCAATCAAAAGTGGATGATGCTAAATACAGGTGTAAACAGAATCTAAAATTGTTTGTCCACTGCAGACCACTTCCAGAGGTAGTCAAAAATGCATTTGATTTGCATTATAATTATGATTATTAATAATATAATAATTATTATAATATAATAATCAATGACAAGGTGGTCAGGGGGTCAACAGGGTCATTCTTAAGGGGGTATTTTTGACCTTGAGTGCATCATCCAGCTTTTTGAATTTACTTAACAAAACAAATTGTTAGGGAGGAAGGTGAAGTGTCTCGTCTATTTGACAGTAGGTTAGATGCCAAGGTTACCTTAACATCCCAAAATATATAATATTCAGTTAGTACCTTGTTTCAGTCAGGAATGTTTTAAGCATGCACTATTTTTCTCACAGCCTAGATGCTTCAAAAGAGGATGGATCACTTGGACGACTGGTGAATGATGATCACAGAAATCCAAACTGCAAAGTGAAGACAATAATTCTTGAAGGAAGGCCACACCTATGCCTATTTAGTATAAGGGATATCTTTCCAGATGAGGAGATTACCTACAACTATGATTTCTCTTGGCCATGACTGAGTATGTGCTCTTGACTTTTTTTTTTTTTTTTTTTTTTAATTATTGAAAGTCAACTTTGTTGTATTGTGTTATACATTTCATTTGTATGATTACTTTTTGATTATGCAAATTACTCTAAAGAATTAATTAAAAATTTGTGTGCATGTTTGTTCTGTGTCTGCTGTGTACACAACATAGCTGTGTAAGTGGCAGTAGATATTTACACTTGTACATATTTACACATTATTGTTTATACTTAGTAGTATATAGTATACTTAGTAGTTGTGGTGGCCTCTGACAAACATTATTGCCTCGATGTTTTGCCTCTCTTTCTCACATTTACAGGAATTATGTGAAGACACGTCTGTGGCAGTGAGCGAATGCAGTGTGAATTCTTCCACATCGGGGAAAGAGAAAGTAAGTGAACTTAATTTCCTTCTTGACTCTAGCTGGGTTTTCATCCAAAGCTGTGAATTTAACTTGTGCTGAAAATTGGAATATCGCATAAAAAGCAGATGAAACAAAATAAGTGCGCTCATTGCTTTCAGAAGTGTATACCTGCTGTTTGGGAACGCAGTTGTGTAAACAGTTCTGGGAGGCAATTATACAAAAATACTTTGACAACAGACTTTGCTTGGGCGTTTCAGAATGACCATAACAACTTTTCAGATGCTGTGCAACAGGATTGGTGTGCTGGTTAGTCAGGTTTTGCCGTCCCATAGAGCAGTCACATTAATTTTTTTATGTGCATGGAGTAATTTATTTGGGAATTTGTCACACGCACCGGATCACGTGAGGTCACGAGGCACCGGAAGTAATCTCCGCGGGTATATAAACAGGAAATAAGGTTTGGTTGGCACCAGACATTGAGTTCATGTTGGACTACTGTGTAGGTCACCTCTCAACTCCTTTCTCTACTCACGTGAGTACCGCTCTACAGAGCTATTTATATACCTGTCTGTATGTGTGTGAGAACGCGGATTTCCTGGTGGGAATCTCTACTCCATAGACGGAGCGTTCTCAGATCAATCGCGTGGTTTACCTGCTCATTCGCGTGTGTTTCCGCGTTTGAGTTCTCCGTCACGCTACACAGGGACCTTCCTCGATCATTCATTTCCTGTCTTGCCTCTGTGACAGAATTGTGTTTCCTTTCTCCATTCTTCACATTAAGCACACAAATCAAACAACACCTCAAGCGAGTGTGAAATCTTTTTTGTGAATTAAGGGATTTCTATTCAAAATTTGCTGTTTTCATCACTCGTTTCTGATGCGATACTTCAAAATGCGCATTAAAAACGGTGCTGCAAACATAGCTACTGACAGCTTTAGATGTAGGAGGGTTGAGCGTCATACTAGGCCGTTTTACCTGGACTATTGTCTTAAAGACATTGTTAGGACGACTCATTCTTTGAGTAAATATACTCCTCTCTGTTTGTTCATTTTCATCACTTGTGTGTCGGGGGGATGGGCGTGACGCTGACATGAAATGTAAGGACGGTTTTGCCTTGTGGGGACCATCATATTTTACACATTTGATGAAAAGGGGTTAGTCTGCTTATGTGTCTGCTTTTTAGACTCAGTTTACACCTGGCATTAAGATGCGTTTTGTCAATCCAATCTGAAGTGCATGATGCTTAATACAGGTGTAAACAGGGTCTAAAATATTTTGCGTTTGTAGACCATTTCCAGAGGTAGTCAAAAATGCATTTGATCGAATTGCTTTCATAGTGTAGATGCGCATTTGTTTGAATGTGAGAGACAGATTTTCTCCCGTGTGATCATTGGGAAAATATGCCGTTTGCAGGCATCGGCTTTTGATTTCAAACTCATCATTAATAAAGTGCACTGTCAAACTCAAGTAAGGCTCCGATGTTCTGCTTGACCACATATCTGAAGTAGTTGCGTAGTATTTCACGTCTTCTAACTCCAACTCGACACTGGCTTTGCATTTGGAATACATTTCAGGGATGGTGACTCTTGAAAAATAACTTCGCGATGGCAGCTGGTATCTCTTATCAAGAGTCTGTATCATTTTTGGAAGCCGGCTTTACTGACGACATTTGCGGGCATCATATCTTTGCATAAATGAAATGTGACGGTGTCGGTAAAAATAGCATACTGCGGGAAAAGTCGGGAGCACGCATGTGCTGTAAGGCGATTTAGAAATCGTTAAACCCTGATTGTCCTCATAAGTCAGGGTTAGTTGTCCTCATAAGTCATGGTTAGTAACGAACAACTAGGGTTGTCCTCATAATTCATAATTAAATCAGGAAACGCCCACTTCTGCCCTGTCCTCACAGTGCTGTATGATGTCAGGTCTTCATATTTCCAGACTGTTTTACTAAAATTGAATTCTGAGTAGTCAGATTTTTTCCCCATGCAACAAGGAACAGTTTAATATTTCTTATTAATCTGTATGACAAAGGGAAAGGTGGGTCCCCATAAATCAGTATGCAACTTGTTCGGGGGAAAAAGTCCTGATAAACCTATGTATGTATTTGTGTGTGTATGTATGTATGTATGTATGTATGTATGTATACACACTGTAATGTAGCAGCAGAGCACTGGATCTAGACCATAAACTAAACTGTCTCGAATCTTTTGCTGTGTTTGATTCTGCACAGGCGAGTACACAGAAGCTACAACGATCAATCACGCCACATTAAAGAGCGCCATCACGGTATTTACTGCTTGAATTTCCTAATGAAATGGACAGAAATTGAAATGTGAGACTTTGTTTCGTATCAAACAACACAAAGCCTAGTCTAATGCTATTTACTGGAAGAAGGCGCACTGTGTACTGTTCATTCATCATCTGAAAACAGCATAGAACAAAAGATCGATTGAGATTTAAGAATCGATATTGGTTCATCAAAATGTGAATCTATTAAAATGGAGAAATCGTTTTTTTTTTTTTTTTTTTTTTTTTACTCAGCCCTAGCGTATTTTGTTGTTTTTAAACACTGCGCTGTCATCATGTAAGTTCATGATTAAAAATGAAAATGTGAACAAAAATAAAAGCAATTTAATTCATTATAATAATTCAAATGAAAATTAAAATGAGGGGTAATAATAGATTATGACGGAATTTTTACGACCCTGTCCGTTAGAATGACGGACAATGTTAAAGTATATATATATATATATATATATATGCTACAAGATTGACTATTTTTAGTCTCCGCCGCTCTGGCAGCGCTTTTACCGGAAAAGAGTTTACCCTACTTCCAGCTCGTGGACGTCAGGTTGTGAAATAGGCCTATTGCGCGATTATGAAATGGAAAGAAATCGTTGGCGATAATGACAGCTGTTTGCGCAGCTTCTCTGTGAACTACGGCTCTGTGTAGGTAGTACATCTGAAAGCATGTGAAAATACCACATTTAATAACATGTTTTTACTCCAAATTCACTTCATAACTTCAGTCCAGCGTATGAAATAAATCCTTCTGTGAGATGATGTGGCTTCTTACACAGAATAAGGCACACAACATATTTAATATTATTCTAAGCAGTGATAAAGACACTGTATTATAAATCTACTTTATTATAATGAAAATTATAATAATAATAACTCAGATAAACCATATATTGTCGTGGTCGTGTGTTTATTAGTCATGTTGAATCAATGAATACAGTTAAATCTTCTGTTTATTCAGCTGCAGTGATTGTGATTTCATGGGTGTCTTCTGGTGTATTTTGTGTTTCCGTGTGAGAGCGACCTCTGACCTTCAGATGAAGATTTACTGCTGATCACAGAACCGCACTTCACTGAAAGATACGCATGACAATCGCAGCTGCTGCCTACTCACGATTACCATTTCATTTCGATTTATCGTGCAGCCCTAGTACTCAGTTAATAAAAGTAAATTATCAGAATCAAAACATAAATAAATTATTTTGGTATTATATGGTACAAGCATTGCTGAAGGTTTTTTTTTTTTTTTTTTTTTTTTTTAGAATTAACTTAGATATTATGCAAAACATATTACTTTAGTTGAAATATTTGTATCAATATTGTGGACATTTTGCCCCATACTGGTGAGGCCATTGTTGCCACCTCAAATATTTCTATATTTTCCCTTTGGAAGTTGCATTCAATATTCATTTGCCTGAAAACTCAGAGGAGACTCGTGTATTTAGCCCGATTGTACTCTAATACTGGTGTGCAGTAATGACAGAAGCATTTCTAGATTCTAGCAGTCACTGTAAAAAAAAAAAAAAAAAAAACACTACAGTGCTGGTTTTGAAAAAAGCTCCATAAAAATATCATAATTAATAAGATCACAATTAATTAATTAATTAATTAATTATTTATTTAAAAAAAAAAAAAAAAGGTTTGGACTGAGAGTGAGAGGACAACAATCAAAACCACTGCTATAGAAAACATATCTGAGTAATTTTGCTTTTTACTTGAAACCTTATAGTTACTGAGATGTGATGAGACTCACTGTAGTTTCTCCAGTTTACAGTGTGGATCCTCCAGTAGAGCAGAGAGCAGCTTCACTCCTGAGTCTCCTGGTGTATTACTCAGATTCAGTTCTCTCAGGTGTGAGGGGTTTGATCTCAGAGCTGAAATCAGAGCAGCACAGCCTTTCTGTGTAATACGACAGCTGGAAACACTGCAGAGAATATATAGAAAATTAAAGATGAGTTATTAGTGCTTGACTCATGTGTCCAATGTAATTGCTGAAAAACAGATGTAATACATATCATAGATATCAATTATTAAACCAGGCACAGAGAGTGACTCAGAGTCAAGACCCATTTTAATAGACTTCAGACTCAAACTGAAATGACTTCAGATTTGACTCAACAAATAGGACCCAAATATTCCCATAAATATTCCCAAAACTACTTGAGAGAATATTTTATTACTATAAATATTACTATAAAATTTTCAACCTTGACTATTGAAGAGGATTTTGTCATTTCATTTGTATTCAGCCTGCGATAATTTGTTGTTTTCCTGATTTAATACTCAAAGCAGAAATATGAGAAAGCAGCACCTTTTTTCATTTTTGTAAAAAAAAAAAAAAAAAAAAAAAAAAGATCTGAATTTGGCTTGATAGAAAATGGATAATATTTGATCTCCACATGTAGGTGGACATGAAACACACCTTTCCACTGATTGGTCAAGCAAAGATCAACTTGTGCTGTACAAACACTTGTTAATAAAGGTTACAAGTGAGTCAGATTACAATTGATGCCCAACTGGAGTCCTCACTTGATGTCAAAATGAGTCCTTACTAGGGGTGCACCGATCCCATATTCAGTATCAGTATCACTCCAAAACTGTCATTTTCTTCTGGATCGAGGTATTGGTCAGACGAGACCCATCCAAATCTGATATTCTGTGTATACTATTGTGTTATTGTTAAGCCTCATGAAAGCCACAAAAACATTATGAAGCTCAATAAAGTTTTTGTGCACTATATTTCAAGTGTTCTGAAGCCGTTTCATAGTTTAATGTGAGGTACAGATGAATATTTAAGTTCATGTAAACTCTACTCTCCGCTGCGGCTGTCTGTCATCCTCCATTCAGTATTCAAACTGTGTGTCACATTCAGTTACGACAGTCAAGACGATAAAATCCAAGCGTTTTGTTCTGAAAAAGTAGCATCGGGCCAGCCATAGTCCTTACTCCTGGAAAGTTGTGTAAAGTGTTAGTGCTGTGTATCTTTTTTTTTTTTTCTTTTTTTTTTTTTTTTTAATGCACCACACATCAATATCTCTTCCCTTTGTGCAACATTCATCAGATGGTTTGTGTGCCATTTGAGGCTGAGACTAATTGACCAGACAATACTTTGCTAATTTAAGAAATTGCTGAATGCTGTCAAATTAAACATGGTTAATGTCATTGAAGATTTCTGCACATGTATATCTGATGTACAAAGTGTCATGAAATTATGGCTGTCACATGATTACTAGTGATGGTGAAGTGAAGTGTTCTGAACCAGTGAAGCTTTCAACACAATTTTATCCGAAAAAGGTTCATTACTCGAAGCTTTTCAAAACTGTTCATGTTGTGGTCATCTAGTGATCATAAAAATGAATAACACCTTCCAAAGTGCTGTGTTTCATTACAGCCGCTGGTTTCACATCTGGTTCTACAAATGATTCTTTGTTTTATTTTATTGTATATAAATAATGGTCATTGTCAAAGTCATTCATTTGTGTCGGTGTACTAGCACTAAAATAAGTAAAATAAATGAAACAAATTCATCAATTAAATCTATGATCTGTTTGTTTTAACTCTGCCTCAGACTTCCTTAGACTGTTACTTCATGGGCAAAGTAAATTTTTGAGCTCTATATATAAATTACTATTAAAAAATAAATAAACAATGCAGACACATTAAAGTGTAATGCAATGTGAAGGAAACGGCACTGAGGTTCACATTAGTTTGAACCAGATACTGAAGCAATCACGTGGTTTTCAAATTATTGAAGCTTCAGACGTCATAAATCACGTGCTTTTCTCAAAACGAATCAAGCTCCGATACAGTGCTTCAATGTGAAATGTGTCCTTTTTTGATACAAGCTTCGGAGCTTCTGTGTTAAACGTAACATCCTATGGAGATAATATAATGCCATAAAGATTTGCATGTAAAGAGTAAGCGTTGTGCAAGTGTACGTAAGACTGTAAGCGTAAATTAAATTTGCATGTGCAAGAGACCCATACGGAAGTGCAATATATTCACATACATGTGAAACATTGTTGAATATATTGAAATATATTTAAATATATTTTCCAAATGCATAAAATTCCTAACTAAAAATGTTATCTTCATGTTGCATGTATAAATACATGTACATATATGTGACAATATATTTCATGTTCCATGTCATTTAAGCCTATAAAATATTATACATGATATGAAATTTGTCACATATGCATGGGCACCAGAAGCAAAAAAAAGGGTGTGGCTCCACTATGTATGTGTGTGTGTGTGTATATATATATATATATATATATATATATATATACTCTAAAAAAATGCTGAGTTGAGACCGCTGATCGGGGCGCGGACCCGAGAGAGAGCAGGCACGTCATGTTCACCTGCACTTGACGTCACCAGTGCGAGTAGCCGTTATTTTCTCAGCGTCTGCAGATGGAAGCGAGTGAAGGACGATTTTCGGTAAGTAAAGATTAAAAATGTAAAGTCATCATTCATTATGTGTGTCCGGGAGTATTTTGAGATTTAATGGAATGTGGAAAAAGTCGGAAAAGAGCTTTTATTGGAAAATACGCTATTTTTCCCTCAGAAATAGTCTTAACGGCCTCTTTTACTGAACGGAAGAGATACCTTAAATACAACGACTGTGAGGTTCGTATGTCATATTTACAGAAGATTTAGGTGTTAATAGAGGATTATTAACAGATTTACATGTTAATTCGTAAGCACTTTTTTCTTTTTTAAACTGAAAGTAGTTTCCTAAAGAAAGTGGTGTCGTGTAATCAAGATTAACCTAATTATTTTGAGGCTGATTAAGTTTTAGGGAGTTAACGGCACAGAAGACCGGTGTGAGAGGAGGCGATTGGCTCGACTTCTTCAGAAGAGAGGGAAAGACGATATAAAGGCAAGTTAAGGTCATAAGTTATGTTATATATATATATATATATATATATATATATATATATATATATTTTGACTAGTAGTAAAAGAAATGTTTGGTTTTTTTGTAGATGTTGAAAGCTTCATTCTTTCAGGATTGATGTGAGTTATTTTAGAAAATACATGTTTCTGTTGTCTCCTGCCTGTTTACTTCACATTTTGATGCAATAATAGTATGATGACTTGTTCAGATTTTAATTAAACCACTGATGTCTGTGTTTTTCATTGCAAAACCTAAAACAACTTTGGAGTTAACAACACAGAAACCTGCTTGTGTGAGGAGGTGATCTTCTCAGCTGCTTCATAACAGAGGGAAAGATGGTTTAAGGTAAGTAAAGGTCATAATGTCATGTTATCAGTTTTTCTTTCTTTTTTTTCTTTTTTTTTTGTCTAAGAGTGAAAAAAACATTTTATGTAGGTGAGCCAGACACATTATGTAGAAAGCCAGAGACATAGGTGAGCGCTTGATTATTTTGAGATTGATGCAAGTTATTTGTAGAAAATACATGTTTTTGTTGTCTCCTGCCTGTTTACTTCACATTTTGATGCAACAATAGTATGATGACTTGTTCACATTTTAATTAAACCACTGATGTCTGTGTTTTTCAATGCAAAACCTAAAACAACTTTGGAGTTAACGACACAGAAGCCTGCGTGTGTGAGGAGTCTTCTCAGCTGCTTCATAAGAGAGGGAAAGATGGTTTAAGGCAAGTAAAGGTCATAATTTTATGTTTGTTTTTTTTTTTGTTTTGTTTTTTTAAAGAATGTTTAATGTAGATGTTAAAAGGTCAGAGACATAAGAGAGCTTCATTCTTTTAAGATTGGTGGGAGTTATTTTTACGCATGCACATAGTCTGTGTAATCCGGGTCTATACAGTTAGGGTATGTCGAAAAACTCCCATCTCGTTTTTGTCTTCAACTTCAAAATTGTCCTACAAACCTGTTTTACCTTTTTTTGTAAAGAGCGTTTGATCTTCTTTGTATGTTCACTTTGTAAACACTCTGCAGTGTTCTGCATTCTGTAGAAGACGAGATGGGAGTTTTTTGACATATCCTAACTGTATTGACCCGGATCACACAGACTATGTTTGTGTAGAGATAGGAGTGCAGTGTCAGATTAGTGGCATTTTGCATATGGGTTTACACATGATCACTGACTGACTTCTGGATCAAAACTCTCGAATTCTCTGTTATCTTCATAAACAACAATATGCAAAAAAGATGCAAGTAAGAGAGCGATTTTGCAGAATTGACAAGTTTCAGAGATTTTTGTGGAAGTACATAACTGACATTAGACTCAGACTGTTCAGTGTTCTTTGACCACTTTCTTAAAGTAATTGTAACGAAGCGGAGATGAGACGAGGATCTATGTGCAAGAGTTTATTGTACATCCAAAGAAAACAACAAATTATCCAGAACGGGGAACCCTTAGAATCCAGGCAAGAACAGGGAGCAACCATCACAGACATTAAACAACTGACAAAATACAGGGGAAAGACAAGGACTATTTATACACAGGGTGAGGTAATGATCTAATTGGTAACCGGGGTAACTGATGAGGGAGTGGGTGTGGTTCAATGAAGATCCATGGCAACAAACAAGGGAACAGAGGTACAGGGAAGCAGGGAACAATAAGACACAAAAACTACAAAATAAAAGTCCTTAAACACGAATACAGAAGACAAAGACCAGGCACATGACATAACCCCCTCAAAAGAGTGGCTTCCAGACGCTCCAAACAGAAATACCAGTCCAGGAAGGGGGAGGAGCTCAGGCAGAACTGGGGAAGGGATGGAGGGCCAGGTCCATGTAAGGGGAGATAAACAAGGGACTGAAGCAGAGCAAGAGGCCAGGGTGGAGTCGGCCAGATGGGAGGAGCTGAGGACCACCAGATCATGAGAGAAGACCTCCACGGCGGAGCAGGCGGTACCCAGCAGGGCGGAGCAGGAGGCTCAGGAGCCCTCCAGGGCGGAGCCGGAGGCAGAGCAGGTGGCACTAGAGCCCTCCAGGGTGGAGCCGGAGGCAGAGCAGGCGGCGCTAGAGCCCTCCAGGGCGGAGCCGGAGGCAGAACAGGTGGCACTAGAGCCCTCCAGGGCGGAGCCGGAGGCAGAACAGACGGCGCTACAGCCCTCCAGGTCGGAGCCGGAGGCAGAGCCAGCGACACTAGAGCCCCCAAGGGCAGAGCCGGAGGCACAACAGCCCTCCCAGGCGGAACAGGAGGCGGAACAGGAGGCGGAGCAGGAGGCGGAGCAGGAGGCGCAGCAGCCCTGCGGGCGGAACAGGAATCTGCATCACGCTCTGGGACCTGGGGAGAGCAGGGACAGAGGAGGCAGACAGAATAGAGGGAGAAGGCGCAGCAGCCCTCCAGGGCGGAACAGGAGGCGGAGCAACCCTCCGGGGCGGAACAGGAGGCGGAGCAGCCCTCCGGGCGGAACAGGAGGCGGAGCAGCCCTCCGGGGCGGAACAGGAGGCGGAGCAGCCCTCCGGGGCGGAACAGGAGGCGGAGCAGCCCTCCGGGGCGGAACAGGAGGCTGCGTCATCGACTGGGACCTGGGGAGAACAGTGACAGAGGATGTAGACAGGGAAAAGGGAGAAGCAGAGAGTTTGGTGGTTAACGCCCCCTCCGTAAGAGGTTCTACGGCTGGCGCCGACACCTCTGGAGGCATTGGCGCAGCTTCTCCGACGGGGAAGGCCTCTGGAGCAGACTTGAGACCAGACGAGAGCTCTGGTGCAGGCTTGTGATCAGACGAGAGCTCAGAGGCTGACCTGTGAACAGGCGTGACCTCAGGAGCACAGTGTGTAGCCCACACACACCACATGGCCACTGCCATTAAGGGAAGAGCAGCAGCGATAACGTCACTTGGCTTGTGAAGATCTGCTGTAACGTGGCTTGACTCGGGAACAACATGGCTTGACTCGGGAACAACATGGCTTGACTCGGGAACAACATGGCTTGACTCGGGAACAACATGGCTTGACTCGGGAACAACATTGACTTGGCTTGACTCGTGGGGAACAGCTGCTGTAGCTTGACTCGGCCCTGTAGCTTGACTTGAATCAGGGGTAGCTGCCGCAACAAGAGGGAGCGCCATCTTAGCTGTCCGTACAGCCATTAGGGGTGAGTCCAACACGTGGGTCATCATGTGGCGTGACTTGGAGACAGCGACCATCTTGTGGACTGGCTTTGGCGTGGCGGCCATCTTTGCGACAGGCTCTGGCGTGGCGGCCATCTTTGCGACAGGCTCTGGCGTGGCGGCCATCTTTGCGACAGGCTCTGGCGTGGCGGCCATCTTTGCGACAGGCTCTGGCGTGGCGGCCATCTTTGCGACTGGCTCTGGCGTGGCGGCCATCTTTGCGACTGGCTCTGGCGTGGCGGCCATCTTGTGCAGTGGGTCTGGGCTGGCGGCCATCTTGCAAGGAGACTCAGGAGTGGCGACCATGCTGTGAATTACCCTTTCTACTTCCTTAACAGAAAAAGGGGATTCACAGAACAGCAAAACAAAGTCTATATACTGTGACAGGGTCCAGCTGGGGTCCTCATCCGGTAAGTTTAAACTAACCTCTGGATCGAGTCGAGTCCACTCCGAAACAGTCCTTTATTTTGGTGTCATCTCCAGGCACTAGCTGGCTGTAATAAAGGAACTCCTCCACATAATATTCGATCGGTCGGCCGTTTTGAAAAATTGAGCAAAGAGTGCTCAGAGGGTCGCGATAAACTCCTGCTAGATCCATAGTGGGTCAGTTGTTCTGTAACGAAGCGGAGATGAGACGAGGATCTATGTGCAAGAGTTTATTGTACATCCAAAGAAAACAACAAATTATCCAGAACGGGGAACCCTTAGAATCCAGGCAAGAACAGGGAGCAACCATCACAGACATTAAACAACTGACAAAATACAGGGGAAAGACAAGGACTATTTATACACAGGGTGAGGTAATGATCTAATTGGTAACCGGGGTAACTGATGAGGGAGTGGGTGTGGTTCAATGAAGATCCATGGCAACAAACAAGGGAACAGAGGTACAGGGAAGCAGGGAACAATAAGACACAAAAACTACAAAATAAAAGTCCTTAAACACGAATACAGAAGACAAAGACCAGGCACATGACAGTAATATTCCCATTTTCCTTTTCATGCTACTGAAGTGTTCAACAAATTCAAAACGGTTCTTATAGCTTGTTTTGTCTGTAGCCAGAGTATGATGTGCTTTATTTCCACCGAAAAACTTTGTCAACTTAAAAGTCATATAATACATTTATTGTAATCATTTTTAGCTATTTTTTCGTATTATTTTTTCTTATTTTCTTTCTTTTGTTTAATTATTGTTACTATTATTTCTTTTTCTATTTGCTTCATATTATATATATATTTTTCTTATTATTTTCTTTCTTGCTTGCTTTTATTTATTTTTGTAAACTATTAATTATGAAAAATTTTTAAATAAAATTTTCGTTCCCTGTAGGTTATTTTTAGATTGCATTTTTACAACCTACAGGGAACGTTCCGGGAATGTTCCCTGCAGGTTATTTTTTGGTTTAATTTTATAACCTAAAAACAACCTTCTCAGAACGTTCCCTGCAGGTTATTTTTAGTTGTCATATCCGTGTAAACTAATAAAAATTTGGCAGATCTTTCTGATCATTCTAATGCTGAAATGTATTCTTTTTCATCATAAACAAACTATTTTTTTGCAGAATTTCATGTCTGAAATAAGCGTTTAATAAAGTGTAGACATCAAAGTGGTCAAATCGAATTATAATTATAATATAATTCCAATTAAGCCAAGGTTAAGCGTAGTCAGAAAATCATATTATTAACACTGGGTTTGTTTGTATATTTCTTTTCTGCGCGCCTCTGATCTGCACGCGCTTCTCTAGCACGCGCTCAATCCTGCCTTCCACAGAAAGCCGCTCACCTGCGTAATTTAAAAATTAACGGTCATTTCGTTTTACTGACTGACTAACATTCGTTGATTGATCGCTTTAATGAATAATTACTTATAATTAATATATATATACGAGAGTAAATATTGTGATTTCAGGGGAATTTGACACGTCCAATTGAAGAGAACATGATGTTCTTTGTGTAAGTTTTTGTGTACTGACCAAAAGAGGAGAAGCACATCGTCGTTAATTCAGTGGTAAGAAACGAATGTAATATTATCCTAATTAAAGTCAAATAAATGTTATTCGTTTTCAATGTCTGTAAAAATAAAATTCACATTTTTAAAATCCAATATTTTGTTGAAGTCAGTGTTATTTGGTGCTTTAATAAACAAAATCTGGGTTATGGTACTTCTAATCTTATATATTAACGAATAAAACAACTCTAGGATATTAAAGGATAATTTAATGTCATTTTATGGTGGCTAAATGTGCTCTAAATATCTGTAAGGATTTGTAGTAGTGATTATTGAGGTCCACATCCGTCCGTCTTCCATGCTGCTTACTACGGGACGCGGGAGTGCTGACATACGGCAGCGGTATCAGAGTGAAGAGGTTAGGAGAACGTTCTGGGAACCTTCAGAGAACTTTCAGGGAACCTTCTAGGAACATAAATAGAACGTTCCCTATTGGTTAGCCAGGAAAGTTTTCTTAACGTAAATAGAACGTTCCCTGTAGGTTAGGGGAACGTTCTGGGAACCTACAGGGAACATTCTGGGAACGTTCTCAGAACGAAGTCATAGGTCCCCACCAATGTCCAGAGCAAATCTACGCCCTTGGGTGAGCTAATCATAGACTAAATGGCGGGTCCACCACCTTTTTGTAACCAATCAAATGAGACTCTCGCAGACTCCATTTACTCTTATATGATTGGTTCACTAAACACATCACACGCCAAAACATTTATCTTCATTTAGTTCTCGCTGCCGGTGGAATGATACTTTTAATGTAGACTTAGATTAAAATAAATAAATAAACAACTTAATTAAAACATGAAACTTTATAGGTTGTGTACTATTAGGCTAGACTCTCATGTGTTCATCCTGAATTGCTAGCTGGTGTTAACATTATTGGATTGGTTTGGCTTTACATTGAAATGCATATATCATATATTATAGCCTAATGTATAGCTGATGTTAAACATTACAGCTAAAATGATATGTGACAATGCTCAACACTATAGTATCAGAGTGCTATACTTTTTATAAAACATTTTTATAATATAACAATAAAGCTACATAAATCTGAATTTGACAATTTTCCAGACCATGTCTCTGTTTATTGTATTTAACACTCAATTGTATACTTTGAAAATATTTTGTAAAATACCCTTAAACTACAACAAAACAACAAAATATGACTATATATATATATATATATATATATATATTCACTATTTTGAACCAAATTTTATTAAAAAAAAAAAGAGTCATCCTTGATCAGTAGACAGGTGAAAGTATGCATGTTTTTATAAATTATTATAAATTATGCTGCTAGTGCAGATACTAGGCCATCTTTAACACTAGAACCGCCAGGGGTCGCTGTACACCTAAAACCACCAGCGGGTAAATTTTACCCAAGCACATGACTACTGTTTTGATTCATCTAAAGAACATTTTATTTCACTGTATTATGCCACTGTTTTCATAAAGAAGTGTCTAGAGTCATAAAAAATGATGTACAGTCATCAACTATATTTTTGTCCTGTTGTTTTATGTTCAAGGCTGTTTATGCAGGTTACAGTCACTTTTCATAACAGTCAATATAAGCTAAACAAGCCTGCACTGACAAAGACAATTAAAAGGAAGTAACTACATATTTGGGTGGTGTAATATTATAATTCAATGTCATTAATCAATATAATAAGATAACTTATGTTATTTAAATAACTAAAACAGCCTATAGACAATAATGTGCGATAATGATTCAACACACTGCATGATGTGATGATAAATTCAAGCAGTGCTTCACCTAATTAGTTCTTAATTTAAATGTATATAATTTATTATTTAAATAAAACACCAAATAAACTTTGGGTAATCAAAAAAAATATTTTATTCAATAAACCACAGATCAGAGTTTTTTGTTTGTTGTTTGTTTATTTTTATTTTTTTTTAAATTATTTTTTATTATTTTTTTCAGGCAGACTAAATAGCAACACAGTAGCGAACAATAAACAACAGAAATGGCAAAACAAAAATGAAAAAAATCTAAAGTTTGAAAAATATGAGTAATGTTAGACTGAAAAAATGGCAATGGGGGATTGTTGAATTTGCAAAAATGCATTTAGCATTTCCAACATGATTAATTTATGATTCCCATCTAAACATATTTTAGTCTTGTGCTGTTCATTTAATGTTGAAAGATGTTCTTTTTTTTAGAATTAATCATGTTGAAATGTAAGAAATTAGTTCTGTTTTCTTTGGAAACTCCGCCATTTTGTCTCGTGCTGTGGAGCTGGAGGATCTCAACAGTGTGAAACAGTAATTAAAACTTTGAACTGAAATGCCATTTGAGAAACAGTTAGTACCCGATTAAACGATTTTTCACTGAGGTAACATTTTTATGTACTGATTTTATCGAGAAACCCGATGGAAAGTCTAAGTTAGTGCTAATATTTAAGGTGGTGAACCATAAAATAATTACTATTTAAACCATGACGTGAATTCATGTTTTTTTTAATCATGTACAATCATTCAGGCATGTTTTACATATATTTTTTTCTGTGACGACTAATAAATTAGGTGTCGGGGAGTGATTTGTGGTGGGGGAGGATGTTGCCTACAAAATGTTAAAATGCCTTTTGACTGAGCTGGGAATCTTTTCAACTGTATGTAGAGAAAATCCTCGTTATTCTGTGACTGCGTTTACTGCAAATTCTCTTTCAATTTAAATTATTTCACTGGACTGCCTTAATTGCAACGAATGGGGAAATGCTGTCAGGGAGTGACTGGTGGCGCCAACGTATTTGAGGTGGGGGGGCGGGTACCTTACAGATCCTTTAAATCTCACAAGATGCTTTCAGGGCTGAAAGTTTCTACTAACGAGCTGACGACGAGTAGTGATGGAAATTTCGATTCTTTCAAGAGATTCGTTCAATTTCAGTTCGTTCACCAAAATGATTTTAGATTCGTTCAGTGATTTGTTCAGTGACCATTTCTTCATTTTACATAAGTACGCCAGCAAGTGGCGACTGCAAATTCTCTTTCAAAGTAACGTTAAGTCATTTCAGTCGCAGGCCTTAATTGCAACGAATCCTGTCAGGGAGTGACTTATTTGAGTTGGGAGAGGGTATGTTACAGATCGTTTAAATCTCATAAAATGCTTGCCACACTTCAATTTTAATAGCACATTTTAAATCTTAACACGATTTCTCTTAAAGATGTGGTGTCTTATGCTGAAATTGCGCTAAGCTTCAAGTCAGTGGGCTTTTTTATTTAGAAGGCGGACATATTCTGCCTTTTTTTTTTTCATTCATAGTGTTATTAGTGCACTGTCTTGGTTTACAGTCATTTTACTTTTGAAATACATGGTAACTGGCTAATTTTGAATGTCATTTCTTTTATTACCTCCAGTCAATCAAAAGTTGTATTTGTAAACGTTAATGCACTTTGAACTAACAAACAATTACTTTTTTTTTTAGCTTAATAATAAATACTGTTACAAATGTTTTATATGTTTTTAGTTCATGTTAGTTGATCCACTATTCTAACACTGTTCACTAATGAAAACATTCTGAAGTGTTACTAAAAAGGTTTTATCAGTTTAATTTTAAAGTTAAGAAGGACATATGCTTAATTCTAGGGAGCCTTAACTACCTCTGGGAAAATGTTATTGCTTTAAAACTAATGCATTTTATTTAATATTTTACAGATATCTGATGCTCATCTATTCATGTGCAATTTGATTTGCAAAGGCACAATAGTAGTGGTAAGTATTTCTGTCTTTACTGCAGTTATATTTGATCACTATATTATATTGTTGTTGTTGTTGTTGTTATTATTATTATTTTTTTATTTATTTTTTTATTTTTTAACTTTAAATATTTCTCCCTCTCTAGTGAATGTGGCAGTGTAAAGGGTGCTCAGTAGCAGTTTCCAGTAGACTGACACTACTAAACCATTATAAAGTCAAGCATCCTCATTTTGGACGTACAAGCCGTTATCCATGTACGTATTTTTAATGCCCGTGCACATTTAAGACGTGGTGTATACCTGTGTGTACCTCAATGAGAACCCAGACAATTTGGTGAAAGAGTATATGGTGAGTACAATTATAAAGGTTCATTAATTTAGACATTTCTTTCATTAAAAAAATTGCTCATTAACAAACCAACCCACTAAGATAACTGAACAGTCCCCTCCAGGATTTTGTGGGGCTTTTTTTTTCCTGATTTTTGCTGCCTCCAATAACTGCAGCAGCTTTTTCTCAATTTGTGGCATTTCTTGTTTTGCAGTAACAATTCACTCTTAAGAAAAAACGTTTACTAAATAAAGTGTGCTAATATGGAGGATGAGAAATTACTTAAGTATAAATAAATGAGTAAATAAACACATACATGTAGAAATACAGAGATAAATAAATGAAGAAAGAAAGAAATGTTGAAATACATGAATAAATGAATAAAATCTGATTTATCAGATTTTTAAATATCAGATTCACCAATTCTGAAAATAAAACTGATGTGATATTAAGCTGTTCATAAAGGCAGACTTGCTCATTCTGTGATTTTGGTATTCAAAAAATTACAGATTATTGATCACCCGTGAATGCAAAGCACAAGTTTACAAAATAACAAAAAAACAATGTGGAAATAACGTTAAGTTGTTAGTCAAATCAGCTAGTTTCTGAAAAAAAATGTACTGTAGTAAATGGTTAGTAGTGCTTGTAAAAAACTATAATAGCCTTAAATTTACCATTGTCTGAGACCCCTTTAAAATGTAGGTTAACATCACAAACTGTAAAATGTAAATACATTTTACCCTAATGACACCATGGTTGATTTTCATAACGGGTAAACACAGGTCACAAGTTAATCCGGGCACATTTCCTTGATTCAGCCAGCTGCATAATATGATGCCGAGAGTAAAATCCTGACTTCAATCCTGAATCTGTGCGGTTCGACAGGTCAGTGCGTTCATTACTGGCATTTCACAGTGCAGCTATCATAACGTGTGTTCAAAACCTGTGCCGAACAGACTTTTTTGTTTATTTTCCATACTTCAGCTGCTACGGGCGATCATACGATAATTTGTAATCTTTACAAGAATACCAAAATCATGTAATGAGCAAGTTTGCCTATATTGGAAAGCTTAATATCACGTCAGTTTTGCTTTCAGAATCGGCAAATCTGATGTGGTCGTTCACCAGATGATATGACCACCAGTTAAACCGTAACTGTTAGATCAAGGTCTAAATCCATATCAACCTGAGCTGAACTGAATCATCGACTACACGTTCCAAATGAAACAGAAGGTAGTCGCTTGGTGCAAGATCTATATCTTTTGCTATTAAATGCAACTAGTAGTATCCACAGTGGTACAGCCGTAAATGGCGATCCTGTTTAACCAATCCTGCGTTGAGAGAGGTTAGGACCGCCTACATTATTAACATACGGACACAGAAAAACAGAAATAAATAAATGTAGAAATGCATAAATAAATGTAAAACTACATAAATGTAGAAATAAATGTAGTATAACACAAATGGTGCAGCACAATTAAAAATTATGTTTTTGACAATTTATTTATTCCTTCATTTATGCACATCTGCATTTATTTCAGCATTTTTTTTTTTAATTTTGTAATTTTTAATTTTATTAATTTAATTTTTTTTTTAATAAAGTAGCACGATTCTACGATGTTTCTCCAAAAGCAGATTGTGGCTGTTGAGAGTGTGTTGATAGTCTGTGTAATTGGATGGCCGAGCTCCAGAAAGCCAGTAACGAAGGGGCTTTTAGAGGTTTGGGAAAGAAAGGGGGGGAAAAAAGAACCCTAAACTCTAGCACAAAGAATCATTATATATTATATGAAGAGTTCTTCAGAACCATTCAGACCTAAATAGAACTGTTACTGTGCTTAAAGAACCTTTTTTTATTTTTTATTTATTTTTTATAGTGTATAGACATTATGAGGTAATCATTTCTCATTGTCTCATAGCCCGTTTTATTAAATTAGTTGCTCCAAACTAACTTGTGCTAAAGCACAGATCAAGCAATCAATTCCACGATTATCCTCTGCATACCATAAAGTTACCGATCACTGCACAATTGGATGTCTTGGCTCTAAAATTGTAGGACTAACACTTACAATCCTAGAACTAGGTCTAACAGCAATCTGTAATCAGCCATCTGTCTTTTTTGAGGACTGTTCTTGACTTGTCTGGTTCTCATTATATAGAATTTTATATTAAGGCAGTGAGAACTAAATGAAGATAAATGTTTTGGCCTGTGATGTGTTTATTGAACCAATCAGATAAGAGTAAATGGAGTCCATATTAAAGTCTTCATTTGAAGATTGTTTTGCTATGTGTTTAGAACCAATCAGATGGTGGCCATGAGAGTCTCATTTGATTGGCTACAGAAAGGTGGTGGCCCCACCCTCCCCCTCACGCTTGAAAAACTCAGTGAGTGAGAGAATCGTGCCAAAAGTGTAAGTGCAGATAAAAGAAAGATGGAGATGTGCATATCGGATTATTTCTGCAACTTTGTGTCCTACATACACAACAAGTCATTCAGACATTTGCAACAGTTTGTTTTTTACACATACAGATTGGTTCTACGCAGATCGTATTTATTTTGCGAAAGCATGAAGCTGCAGTTTCACAATACATGAATTACACTTACGAGTAACAGTAAAATGCTGCAAATCCTTTTTTCTTACGCTTGAAACATGATTTACACCTTTACAAAGTTTCTCTTGTGCATGCAAATTTAATTTACACTTACAGTCTTATGTACACTTGCACAACGCTTACGTGTTATTTGTTATCATTATTCTCC